>NW_028292798.1:0-31536 GCF_964252035.2 Podarcis erhardii | reverse complement strand
TCCCAGCCTCATGTTGAAGAAGAAGCAATGAAAGAGAATATACACACAAATGAGCTATGCAAACGAACACTTACGAAACTATGTAAACATATATATACCGCTACATACCTGTTCGTAAATGCATATATATATATATATATATATATACATACATGGGTAGGAGACCCAGTTGACAGCAGCAGAAAAAAGCAGCCAGAAAAGCTCTACAACCATCAAATTTTTTCCAACAGACTTCTGTGGAACCATGCGCACAACGTATAACTACATTTGCAAATTTAGTGTCGAAATCCCGACAAAAGTAAGTGTACAAACATGTGTGTCGACAGCTTCGTCAGGAGCTGTGAGTCTGAAGTTCGTATCACCCACATAAATATATACGTACATATATATATATATATATATATATATATATAACAGGTAAACCAGAAACAATGGAGCCGAAGCGTGCACCTTCCAGTTCTCTACAAATGAATATTATGTTATATATGTTCAGACGTAGGAGCAACAGCCAGGACCCTGTTTTGCTGATTTTGCTGTCTGCCGCGGGCTTTAGTGTGAAACGACTACCAGTGCTACACAAAAAACGCAAATACACACACATATCTGCCCAATAAGGCGATATATAAAAAAAACGACGGAATTTGTAGCATCAGTCTTTAGGAGTGTTTCTCTGAGAGCGAGTAGAAACACAAGTGCTGATTTTGACAAGATACGCAGACCGCTGCAAGCATTTTTTATTGGTTTCACTCCATCTCTGTGACGACGACCGCTTCCTGCGCCTTTGTTATTTCTGTTTTATACAGAACATCTGCTGTCTAGCATTGTTTGTGAAAAACAAGTTTCCACTCTCCAAAAGTGGTGTGACTTCCTTAGATGGTGTCTACTTAGAAAAAAGGTGCACGCGCAAAGAGCGAAGATTTACTTGAGAGCGATCAGTCGAAAAGCTGGCGTATACTTCCAGTACTCTTGGAAAACTTCAGCCACTCCATAAGCAGGAGAAGTTGGAACAACTTCAACGACTTGTGCTGAACTTGCTTTTTTCTTTGCTGCTGCCTCGATTCCATCCACCACTTCTTCCTCACTGGCTTCTGTCTTTTCTGTTGCTGCTGAAATAGGCGTCCGCAGTGATTCTGAAAAAGCACACCACAAACCAGCCATTCTTCCTTGTAAGCAAAAAAAAAAGGCTCTACTACTACTACTACTAGTACTGCAGATTGCGATAATTATCTGCGGAGCTCTTCGAAGCAAATTAGCGCCTTTTCTACGAGTCTGAACTCCTCTACGACAACATTTTTTGCGCGAGAAAATTGCACCCTTTTTTTCAGAGCAGTTTTCGAGCAAAATCACAACGAATTCGCTGTAGCAACAGAGCAACAACTCGCTGTACTAGTCAAAAACCCACACTGTTTTCTCCGTTAACAAGAGGCAACACCACCAGTATGCCTCTAAGTGTGTTTGTGTGAGCACGACTCAACAAAACCACAAAGAAGATCATTTGTATACATTAGACACCTGTGAACTGCGGCTTTGCTGCATTTTTTGCTTCTGTACCCCACACATAGTAGACACACACATGTAAACCGAGCAAACAAGCCCCAGATTTCAACATAATCAGCTTCAGTAAAAACCACCACGCACTTGAGCAACCACTAGTTAGTGCAGCGACACAAAAAAGACGCAGTAGTTTTACTAACTACTCGTAGAGCACCAGTCCACCAAAGCATCCGCAAGAAAAAAACAAAGCTGCTTTTTTAACGCAGAAAAGCAGTCTCTCGCAGCTACTATCACTACCACTGCACTACTACTACTGCTCTTACTACTCTTGTTGGTGAGAAGCAAGAAAGCAGCAAAAAAGAGAAGAAGCAGCTATTTCTCGCAGCAACACACTCGCGCTGACACGTCTGTCGAAGTTATATAGCAAAAGCAGCGAGTTAGTTCGATGTATAGAAAATCTGTGCTGTTTTTGCAGGCGCCACTCACTAGCAGATTAAGTTGCTACATTGCAACAACGAAGCATCACACCAGCTACAGTACTAGTTTTGCAAGGAGCGACGAAAATAGTTATTGAGGCAAAATGCAGTCAATTGCCGTGGTGGTGGTGGTGGCTCATTTAGGGACCATCAATTCAGACTGAAAAACCCCTGTATATTGCAGTGCTTTTTGTTGAGAGGCAGAAGCAAGAGCAGCGATAACGATAACCCACGAGCTTCCCCCACAACGCAGTTGGAGTAAACAGACTTTTTTCGTTGGAGCAATTCACTTGATTGAGCATGTTGTGTTGAGTCGACATACATCAACACAACAGCAGCAGTCACACACCATGACAAAAGTCAAGACAGCAGCAGCAACAGCAGCAGAGAAAAGGGGATTTCTTTGTGTGTGTGAAAAAATTTCAGTAGCAGACGTACGTTTTCAAAACGACTCATTGGGTGATGACTGACACAACTGAGCAGAAAACAGGAGTTTCTGCTTCTTACAAGATAGGGAGAAGGGCAGCAACAAAAAGAGGCAAAACGAAAAGCCTCAACGCGCAACCAAACATGTGCAACGCAATGCAGAAGAAGACGCTGACGCCACACCATACACGCCCACCCCACAGCCACATCCTCGCACACATGTACATATATGAATATATATATATATGTAGACATTTATATATATATATTGAGATACATGTATTATAGACATTTAGCCCACTATTTGCAGCAACACACAGTCACAAATTCACAAACGCGCGCATACACACATAGCAGCGCGAGCTTGTTCACATCCAGTTTGATTTCCTGAGGTCTGCGAAAGGTCTCTTTTTCGGTGAAAGAGCAGCCTTGACGTACAGCAATTTCAATGCATGTACATATATATATATATATATATATATATATATATATATATATATATATATATATGTTCACGAAGTCTCCTGCGTTGTTGCAGAGCAAGAGCAGGCGAGTTTGCAGCGATTTCTCCAATTAGTGGGCGATTTCATGAACCGAACAAGAACCCAGCAGCAGCAGACACAGAGCAGGACTAGTCGCACAGCTTCTTCTCAGCACAAGAAAAACCACCACCAAGTGAAGAATAAGCAGCAGCAACAGCAGCAGAGTTGCAGCAGCACTTCTAGAAAGAAACGGGCCGCTCTTTATTTACCTTCTCCAGATCGCTGAAGAAGCGTCGATGAAGTGGATCCACTTGTCTCAGTGGCATTGGCTCTTCCACTAGCACTACTTTTTGCAGTCGAAGTGCTGCGCTTTTGCAGCGGATCAGAAAAAGGAGGAAAACTTCTTCTTGCAGCAGCAGTCGCAGCTCCCACATCACCACCAAGTAGGCGCTTTTGTCTAAAAGCCTGCAACTTCAAAAGATAGCCGAAAACAAAGCTTCTTCCGCTTGAACTTGCATTCCATATCGGATCCCGCAAAAAGTCGTAAACTCCAACTGCCGCAGAACTTCCACTGCCGCCACTTGAAGAAGAAGAAGACCGACCCCACCAGCTGCTGTTGCTGCTCTCTCTGTTTCCGTTCATCACTGCGCGTAAAATCACCCCAATAACAATAACAACACATATATATACAGAAATTTGCAGCTAGCTCTACTCCAACACACCGCAGCAGTTCAAATGCGCTTGTCTACTTCGAAAAAAAGCAGAAAAAGGAAGAAAGCTGCGTCTCTAGGCCTCTCAGACTGTTCAACCAATGCCTCCACTGTGGGTGGGCCTGGATGTCCTCAGCAGCAGCAGCAGCAGACTATGCAGACGTTATTATATAAAGCACAGCAACAGCAAATGCGCAAAAAAAAGAGGGGCAAAAAAAAGAGCAGCTGTGATTCGACTAGACACCCTGCAGTTGGGATACTAGCATGTTGTGTTGCAGTAATAATAGTAGGAGTAGTAGTAGTGGAAATAGTAGTTTTAATAGTAGTAGTAATAGTCGTAGTACGAGTAGTAGTAGTAGTAATAGTAAAAAGAGTCGTAGTAATCGTCGCAGTCGTAGTAATAGTAGTAGTAGTAGTAATAGTAGTAATTGTAGCAGTAGTAATAGTTGTTCTAGTAGTAGTAGTTGTTGTAGTAATAGTAGTAGTAATAGTAGCAGTGATAGTAGTAGTGGAAGTATTAGTAGTAGTAGTAGTAGAAGTAGTAGTAGCCCAGCAGCTGCAGAGCCAGCACCACTCCAATACTGTCATTGAGGCGTAATGAAGCGAAATTTACTCAGCAAATTGAAGCAAAGCAGAGAAGCAGGCATCGTAGACAAACAGCTATAGTATGGCACAGTGCAACTGTAGTAGCCACAAACAGCAGACAAAAAGTTCGAAAAAAACGCGCCCGCGCTCAGAGCAGCAAGACAGCAGCAGCAAGATCCTACAACTCAGCAACTTCGCCAGTGAAAAATCGGCAAGCACAAGCAGACTACTATTTGCTTGGGTGAAAACGATTTTCGTTGTAGTAGTCTCTCACGCAAATTTTACAGGCTCAAATTTTACAGCAATCTCTCGGCGTAGCTCTGCACAACGAGGAAGAAGTAAGGAGCACACGAGTCAGCGTATGGAATAAGAAACAAAAAAAGATAATTATACACACGCTAAAAGAGGAAAACAACACAGTCAACAGCAGCGGTTTCAAGCCCACCTTCCACAGTCGTGGCAGCATGTGAAACGCCACATTGCGAGTGGTGCAAATAGAAGAGCCACACAGCACTTGCAGCAATCAATCCACAGCAAAGAAATCAGCAATATACAAAATGTATGTGTCTGTTTTTATAGTGTACGCAGGTGCTTCGCATACAAGTCTTTTTCTGACGCTTTTCTACATATTTTACGTATCTACGCGGGTGTATGTATGGAGTGTATAGGTGCGTGGTGGTATCTCTGCACAAATGTGGTGTAGATCCATACTTTTTGAGTCATCATCTTCTTCACCTCCGTAATCACTCTCTTCTTCCGTTGTTGAATTGCCGTTGTAGCCGCTTGCTGAAGGCTGTAGAATTCGTACGTGATGCTCAGCGTTTGGTATGCTGTTCAACACCCACCCTAAACACCATTTTTTCATCGTTTTTTCTGAGTGCTCGTCCTCCAGTTTTCCCTGCTGTTGATGAAACTGCGGTTGAAGCTGCAAGTTTGTACTAAAACTGGCAAGTTTGGAGTAGCCATTGCGCAACCGTGAAGGACAAGCAGGGTGGCTTGTTCGTACCCACGAAGCCTTCACTTCTACCAGTCTGTACTTCATTGCTCGAGGAAGCTTCTCCACCATTAATGCCACAACTGCATTTCTACTGCTGCTGTTGAATTCCTCTAAGATGTCTGAGAGAGGAAAAAAAGAGACACATATATATATGTATATGTAGTGTCACGCGTTTGTATAGCACATATACTTGAAAAAAACTTTATATACATATATATATGTATATGTATTTATTTCGTAACTGCTTTTCTCTTGCTCTCTGTCTTTTGCTCTCAGACACCTATATGCACGTGTCTATACACTGCGTGAACTCCATCATCTGAGCACAAAGCTGCAGTCCAACTGCGTGCGCAAAAATTCGCGTACAGGCGGTAAGACACTCTCTTTCACTGCTACTGCGGCTGCCTGTTTTTTTTCCATTGGAGCACGGACTTATTTTCGTAGAAATACATGCACATGTATCTCCACATAGAGACGGAGAAAGCGTGCTGGTAAAAAAGTAGACACACCAAGCGAGCAAAGTGCAGGAAATGTAGCATCCAACAGCACCCTTTTATCGCGACTAGACCTCAAAAAACATAGTAATACGTTGGGAAACTGCTACTGCCATATATATGAACAAAAGGCGAAAAAGAAGAAATTCGAGAATACTGCTGCTGCAGCAGAGACTTCTCACCCCCCACAAAGCAGAATAGCAGTTTTTTCCTCAGAATTCTACGCTAGTCCTACTCGTCTTCCTCCTACGACGAATACTGAATCTCCGACTCTGAGAATTGCGACAAAGCGTACGACCTATGAATATATACATATATGGAGATATTTGAAATGTGACAAGTGGAAAGTAGTAGAGTTGTTGCAGGGTCGCTTTTTTTTAGTGAAATACCTGGAAAGCCGTTGTTGTCGTTGCTGCGACTGCTGCTGCTGCTACCAGTGGGAGAAGCGACTGCAGGGGGAACTGCTTGTAACAACGCAACGTCGCCATTTAACAAGTCTTCTTCGTCTTCGCGGTGGCTGTGATGACTGACTCGTTTTCGAGGCCCGACGAAATCAGGCAGTAAAGGCAAGAAAAAGTCCTCAGCTTCAGCTGTGTTTGCTGCGTGATTTTTGTGCGACTGCACTTCAAACCCTTCTTCCGATTTGCTCCTTTCCTTCTGCTGGTGCTGTTGGAGGTGTCGCTGATGAATTTGAGCCAGAAGCTGCAGAGGCAGCGACTGTCTGAAAAGGTAGTTGTCTTGCGCGCGCTTGAAAAGAATGCCTTCGGCATGCAAGCTGCCTGTCTCGACCGCAGCATTCCCCTCAAAGCGAAAAGTCAAAAACTCATACTCCACATCTGTTGCTCCTGTTGCTCCTGTTGCTCCTGTTGCTCCTCCTGTTGCTCCTGTTGCTGTTGCTCCTCCTTCTTCTTTTTCTTTTTCTGCTGTTGTTGTTGTTGTTCTTTGCTGCTGCTCTACTACTACTCCGCCTGCAGCAGCTCTTTCTGCACCAGTCTCACTAGCATCCTTGGTGAGTGCTGAAGTTGCTGCTTCTGCTGCAGCGTCGTTGACTGACGATACAGCAGCAGCAGCGGAAACCCTGTGGAACTCTGTCTGTTCCTCTTCTCTTTCTTCTTCTTCTTCAACTTCTTCGTCTGCTCCGAAACTCGCGTCTTCTTCACTTTCTTCTTCGACAGGAGGAGTGCCCACAGTGACGAAGAGGCTGGTTTCTTTGAGGATTTTTTCGTCGTCGCTGTTGAGTGGAGACTGCATGCACCGAGCAGACTTGAGCCCTCCTCCTGTCTTACCAGCAGTAGCAGTAGCTGACAACGAGGTGTGCGTAGCATTTTGCTCGAGGCGCTGTTGCGTCTGTGAGTGGCGTTCGTCCGCAGAAGGAGCTGCGGAGGGGCCTCTCGAGGCCTCCGTTTGATTCCCACTAGTTTTCGCTGGCTGTTGCTGGCGTTGTTGCGAGTTCTTTCTTTGTGAAAAACGCTGCAGTCGCTGCAACAGCAACAGGCGTCTGCGCTGCAGGAGGTGCTGAGCTGTTCGGTCGAAGTTGGGAAAAAAAGTAACTCTCCACTCAGTGTTCAAGTGCTGACTCTGCGAGTACACGACTGCGGCACTGAGCGAGTCTTTGTCGACTGCGAGCCACGCAGCTTGGCCTTCAATTGCGTACGAGCGAATCAACTGAAAGCCTCTCAAACTGGCTGCGACGTTCGCCACTGAAATCCCTGCACTCGACAGAGCCTTCAACAGCGGAGGGAGTTGCTGCTGATCTGCGCGTTCAGCTGCAGCTGCTTGCGCTCTCACTTTCTCCCTTTCCAACTTTCCCTGCTGCTGTGGTGGTGGTAATGATAATGGTGGTGGTGGAGGAAACTGCTGCTGTTTCGGTTCTTCGCAGTTGCTTGCCCCACTGCTGCTCGCAGCAGCACACTCAGCAGAAGTCAACTTGTTGTTTTTCTTGTGTTCACTCTCAATTTGAGCGTTGTTGTTGTGGAAAGAGTGGCTGCGCTGTTCAACGGCTTTTCCGCTGCTGAGTGGGTGCGAGCTGCTGCTAGTCGCAGAAGCAGGTGCAGAAGAAGGAGAAGGAGAAGAGAGACTGTGGCTGGAGTCATTTTTCGAACTGGAAGGCGAGTTTGAGTTGGTGGTGGTGGTGGTGGTGTTTGTTTCGGCAACTTTTTCGACTGTTGAGAAGTGGAAAAGCAGGCGTTTCGCGCCGAAGAGAGAGGCGCAGCTGTTGAGGAGGCGACTCTGCAAGTCTCGAACGCCACTGCTGAGGAGCGCAAGCAGCTCCGTCCAGGCGTTTTCGTAGGGAAAGGGCTCTCTCCTTTTCTGGTAGCCGTAGACACTCGTCGCAGTTCGTTTCTTCAACGGCAAAGAAGAAGAGGAAGTCGCAGCTTCTTCGGGAGCTGCAGAAGACCAAGTGGCGGCTGTTTCTCGCTGCTGGCGCGACTGCCAGTAGAGGAGGTCGAACTCCTCGCTGTTTCCACTGGTGGAACGCGTTCTCTGCTGAGAAGAGTCCTCCACACCACCACCCCCCAACCCAGCAGCAGCTGCGGCTCCACCACCTCTGCGACGCCCACTGGCACCACGAGAGCTGTCTTCTGCATGCGCAGCAGCGACTGCTTTCGCTGCTCCTCCTGCTTCCCCTGCAGCTGCGTGGTCGTCGAGTCCGAACTCTTCTTCTTCGCTTCCTCTTCCACTCTCTTCAGCACCAGCACCAGCAGCCTGCCGCTGCCGCCGCACTAGTTGTTGCTGCTGTTGCTGTTGCTGATACGACCGCCAGCGCTCGAGAGAAGAAGCGCGCTGCTGTGGAGTGTGGCTGGAGCCCCCCTCCTGCACAGCGAAACGGGTCCAAGGCGGCACCCACTGTTGTTGCTGTCGCTGTTTTTGTTGCTGCCTTTGTGCTTCTGCTGCGCGCCACGTCTGCTCTGCCGCTGCTGCTGCTGCTGCTGCTGCCGCTGCCACTGCTGCCAGAGCAGACGTGGCGGCGCTTTCTCCCTTCTTCGACTTGCGTTTTTCTCTGCGGAAAATTTCGCGTTCAGCAGCCACTGCAACTGCAGCTGCAGCGTTGGCAGCCACGGCTGCAGCAGCGGCTGCAGCAGCTCGCTGGAAAGTCTGCTGCGTGACGACGAGCACTCGAGACGGACCTGCTTCGAAAACGGACGCTCCAAATGCGCTCTCACTCTTGCTCTGTCTACTACTACTACTGCTGTTGCTGCTCGTCCACAGAGAGGAGAGTTTTTCTGCGGAGTCTGCGCCGCTGTTTTGTTGCTCCACCACTTGAAGCGCCAGCAGCAGCTGCTGCTCGTCCAGGGCGTCTTCGTGTTGTCCCGACAACATCGCCAGCGTTTTCTCGAAAAACAGCTGCTGCTGCTGCCACACCACTGCTGCTGTCTCGTACGCCAGAGAAAGGCCCAGCCGCAGCAGGGCCCACGTCGAGAAAGACGCGCGCAGCGTCGTCCTCGTCGTCGCTCCTTCTTCTCTCTCGCTTCCCCTTTTTTCTTCTTCTTCTTCTTCGTCTTTTTCTTCGTCTTTTTCTTCGTCTTTTTCTTCGTTTTTTTCTCCTCTTCCGCCTGCTTTTCCTCTCCACTCGGAGCCCGCAGCAGTGGCGGGCTCGCTCTCCACTGAACCGACGGCTGCACTGCCTTTTGCTCTGCTGCGATGAGAACTGGAGGTTTCGCTTGGGGCTGCTGCAGCAGCAGTTTCGGGCTGCTCTTGTGCAGCGCTTCTGGGGTCTGTCTGGGGACGTTGCTGCAGCTGCTGCGGGTCTAAGTGCTGAAAGTGAGAGTGCAGCATTTCGTAGAGCGGCACCAAGTTGATCCAGGGATGTTTGGGCAGAGCGTCGCTGCGGTTCTGCAGGAGTGCAGTGTAGCAGCGATACGGCTGTGAGAGACAGGTGTTCAGAATGAAGAACAGAGAAGACGAGCAGCGACTGCTCTCTTTGAAGAGCGCCAGCAAAAACTCGCCGTACGAAAGCAGCAGCTGTCCGCCCGTCGAAGCCAGCGTAACTGGCAGTCTCACTGCTGCACTCAGAGGAGAGCCTCTTCTCTCGATCAAGTTCTGCAGAGCTTCTCGCGCTTCTCTGCTGTACTCCAAAACCATGTACAGCGAGTCCGGCAGAAACAACTGCGGACGCAGCCACTCTGCGTTTGCTGTCGCTGCTGCTGAGAAAAGCGGCCTGTTGGTGGAGCTGCTTCTCGTGGTGGAGTCTGCGCGTTTCTCTCTCTGTACAGCAGCGGCTCCACCGGGTGCGTCCACACTGCTTGCTGAGTTTGCAGCATGCGACCCTGCACTGCTACTCGAGTTCTTCGAGGAAGAGGAAGCAAGAGGCGCACTTCCAACTCCACTCACGTCGTCGTCCTCCCCCTCAGCACTGATCGTTTTGTTCTTTCTACCACGACAGCCCTGCTGCGAACAACCAACTTGTGGGGAGCTCCCGTCGTCGTTGTTGCCTTCTGTGAGTGGAGGAGGAGGAGCTTCTTCTACTGCTGCTGTTGCAGACGGAGAGCCCTCTTCACAAACAACGCGCTGCTGCTGCTCTGCTGAGCGGTGTACAGACTGCAGCGCGACTTCTCCTTCATCACCATCCCCACCACAAGGCCCCAAAAAGTTCCCTTCTTCCATTATTCCAGCTGTTCCTGCGCGCTCTCTGCGATCTAATGTAGCGGCAGCAAAGCAGTCTGTCTGCAACGAGCAGTCTGCTGCTTCGTCTCCACTACATCCAGTCCCCACTGCAGTGCGCTCGACGTCGCTCCCAGAGCACTGCCTCGTGCAGCAGTTCAGAAAGTCCTCGTGGTGGTGCGCTGTCTGCAGTGTGGGCTGGCGTCGTCGAGTCTTCTCAGCTAGCTGCTGTGCGGTGTACGTACAGCTGTGGCGGTCAGC
This sequence comes from Podarcis erhardii, assembly GCF_964252035.2. NCBI lineage: Eukaryota > Metazoa > Chordata > Lepidosauria > Squamata > Lacertidae > Podarcis > Podarcis erhardii. The sequence continues at coordinate 21,009 of NW_028292798.1, read as the reverse complement.
CAGGTGCGCGACGGCTCCTCTCACGAGGTCGAAAGGCAAAGCCACCGGCTGCACAGGCAAGCGCCCACCAGCACCCGTCGAAGCCACAGCAGCAGCTGGGCTCTGTTGCTGCAAAAAGTGCTGGTGCTGCTGCTGCTTGTAGAAAGACGAGCAACAACAACCAGCAGCAAGCGCGGAGGCAATGGTGAAGCGATCGAGGCCGTCCAGAGCCTGCGCTGCTGCCTGTCTAGCCGCAGCGCGTGTTTCCCAGAGAGTGTGAATTTGTTGTTTGCCGTGAAGCGGGGAAAGCAGCTGTACAGAGTAGCTGTTGAAACGCTTCAGCAAGCGACGCGAAGCATACGAGGAAGAAAACTCTGCAGCAACAGTTGCTTCTTCTTCTTTTTCTGGTTGTGGGAAACGGCTCTTCGCTGCCCCCGCAGCCGCGGCCCCTCTGGGTGGTTTTTGCTGCGAAGTGCTGCTTCGCTGCTGCCTGTGAGGAGACTGCGAAGTTGCAGAAGAGTTCCGCTGCTTCTGAGTAGTGCTGCTAACGGTGGTGGTGGTGGTTTTGAGGACCTCATCAGGAGTCACGAGCACAGGCGGAGAAAACTCAAAGAAGCTGCCTGGTCGACCGCCGGACAAACTCCGAGAGAAAACAGCAACGCCAGCAGCACCAGCAGCAGCAGCAGCAGCTGCTGCAGTTGCAGCTGAGTGAGAGCCAGAAGAGGCTCTGCCACTGCCCACTGCTGCAGAGTCTTCGTGCTGCGCTTCTGGCTCGTGGTGGTGCTTTCGCTGCTCTTCCAACAGGCGCTCAGCAGAAAGCTGCGCGAGCCCCGTGAGAGCCTCCTCCACGGGCTCTTCGCCTCCAATACGCATGGCTTCGAGCAGCTGCGCTATCGCCGCATTATTAGCACTTCCACGCGACTCCTCGCTGCTCAGGGTGGTGCCACCACTTCCACTACCACTACTACTAGTACTCGTAAAACTACTACTACTACTACTATTATTGTTACTGCGACTGTCTAAGTCGTCGAATTGCTGCTGTGGTGGTTGGGGCTCCCCTGAAAAGAGCCAGCGAGTGGAACGGCTAGCGCGGGGGGCACCTGCGAGAGGCTGAGGCGGCTGTGTGTGCTGCTGCTGCAACCGGCTGCTGCTGCTGCTGCTGCTCGCTGGAGCTCGATGAAGCGCTGGGACCCAAAGATGCTGCCGAGCAGAAGCAGCAGCGAAGCCCAGCAGACGCTCCAGGCCGCGCAGCAGACCCCCTCTGGACGTCTTCTCCACTAGAGCTGCTTGCACGAAATCAGCCAGAGAGCGTCTGAAGACTGCGAGTCTGCTGCGGTAGCGCACTGGACGAGCTGCTGCTGGAGCTGCAGCTCTGCGTCGTCTCCAAAAGACAATGCGTTCTTCTGCTTTTTTTCCACCGCCGGAAGCAGCAGCCTGCGAAGAACAGCCCCAGCCTCCTCTTCTACAGGAAGCAGAAGAAACCGAAGCAGGAGCAGCAGCAGCAGCAGCGCGAGCACGAGCACGAGCACCACCAGAGCGCTGCAACCAAGTCGCCCTGATGTCTCTTGCCGAGGAAGCGACTGCACTGCTGTGTAGGTTGTACACGGGTTCCCGCATGTACAGCACGAGTACGTACAGGAAGTTCGCCTTGGCATCAACGACTGTTTCGACGACTACGTCGTTCGAGGGCGAAGACAGCTGCAGCTCCTCCGGCTCCTCCGAAAAGAAGCCGCCACTCGCGGAGGAGCGAAAAAAAGTGCGGCTGTTGTGGCCTCCTTCTTCTTCCTCCTCCTCCTCCCCTAGTTCTTCGGGGGGGGCGCCTCCTCCTGGCAGCTGCTGCTCTGCTTGCTGCTGCAGAAGGGCTTCAGCAGGAGACGAGTAGACGCGCTGCTGCAGGCGATGAGGCGGCGCAGACAAAGGCATTTCTCGCAAATGGTAGAGAGGCAGCAACTGCAGCACGTGGTCCCAATGCGCGGCACCTGTGGCGGCTGCTGCCACGGCTGGGGACGCGGCAGCTGTGGGCTGCAGCAGTCGCGCCAGCAGTGAAGACTTGCCCAGCAAAGACGAAACGTTCACGCACTTCTGCTGTTGCCGCGCGAAGAACGAATGTGCCGACTGCTGCTGTCCTGTCGTCGTCTCCTCTTCTGGAACAAGCAGGTTGTTCTGCGTTGCACACGTGTCAGAGCGAGACACACATCTCTGCGCATTCGGCTGCTGCTGCGACGACGGTCTGCTGCTGCTTCTGCTGCCTGCTGTCGCTGCTGCCTTCTCGGCTGTTGTTGAGGTGAAGCAGCTGGCTGCTTCGCTGCTGCAGCGTAGTAGTAGTGCCTCTGCAGCAACAGGAAGACAGGGCGGGGGAAAGGCTTCTGGATTGGCGACGTATAAATAGCGAGCGAGTTCCTCCAGCAGCGGAGTCAGCGTCGTCGCAGCTCTGCTGCTGTGGCTGCCAAGAGCAACGCCCTTGGTGGCGAGCCCCGTAGAAGAAGAGTTGAGCTTGCGACTCCTGCTGCTGTAGCTGCTGTCGCTGCTGACGTGGTAGGCGCCGAGTTGACTGGCAAGGACGATATGAGAAAGAAAGAAGTCGATGTATCTTGCGATTCCTTCTTCTTCCTCCAGAACCACTCGGCGCTGCTCCAACTCCTCACTCGTGCCGATGCCGCCGCCGCTGCTGCTGCTGCTGCCCCAGAGCCCCCCGTGCCGCTGCTGCTGCGACTCTTCTTCCTCGCCCCACCACTCTGAAGTCTCGTGGTGTTGTTCCTCCACACTCTCCTGCAGTTGTCGCCCCTCCTCCTCGCCCACTGCTGCTGCCGACAGTCGGGAGCGCCTCCGGTCGCGTTGCTGCTGCTGCTGTTGCTGCTGGTGTTCCCGCTGTTGTTGCTGTTCATGAAGCAGCACTGCATAACGCTGCAGACTCTCCATGCGCTTGCGAACAGCATGTGACAGCGGCAAATCCTCTCCTCTTTCAAACAGCCAGCGAAGCAGCGTGCCTGTGATGACGCTTCTGTTGTTGCTAGTGTTCTTCTCCTGCACTGGCTGGGCTGCTCCTGCTGTTGCTGAACTCGTCGCGCGCTTCACAGTGGTGCCTCTACTGTAACCCACAGGTGCATGTTCCTCTGCTGCTGCAGCAGTTCTCTTAGTAGTGTCTTCTTTGCCGTCTGCTGCAGCTGGCTGCTGCTGCTGCCGCTGCTTCTTCTTGTGTGTGTGGTGGCGTTTTGGCCCGGCGTCGTCAAGCGGGAAGGACTGTACAGACACTGCCTCGGCAGGAGCCTCAGGGGCAGGAGGAGCAGTATGAGGCAGGAAGAAGTGGAGGTCGTCGCTCGAAGAGATGCTGTCAGGAACAAAGAGAAGGGTGGGCATCAGCTTTTCAGGCCGCTCACTACTGCTGCTGCTTGCACTCTGCAGCAGCACGCTGCTGCTCGCTGATGCTGCTCTTTCGCGGCTAGTCCCCGCGTACGCCGTGGGCCACTCGACGCCGCCTTCTCCGTAGTCTTCTAGCAACAGATACAGACATAGTAGTGCTAGACAAAAGAAGAGATTGATGAGACAAACAATGCCTGCCACTGCAGGCACACGAGCTGCTGTCAAACCTGCTGCTGTTCCCGCTGCAGGGTTGTTGTTATGCCCAAACAGCGGATGGAAGAGCGCTGCTGCGCGCACTCGAAAGCGACCTGCCCGAAAGCGCGTGCCTTCTGCTGCTGCTTCTTCATCATGTCCGACGACAACATCACCTGCTGCCGTCGCATTTTCAATGGGTGGTGCACGCGGAAGTGTTACATTTACTGCACCAGCAGTTGTTGCCTCAACTGCTGCTACGCGCTCAGCAAGTGGTTCTCTTGCTTCTGGAGCTGCTATTGCTGCTGGTGCTGGTGTCGGGGCTTCTGCATCAGATACTCGAGAAGCTGCTACTGTCGTGGAAGACGCTGATGCTGTCGGCGGTTGCTGTGTTGCAGATTCTGGTGAATTCGCTTCTGCAGGAATAATTGCCACCGCACTAGGAGAAGCGGTTGCTGTATCTGTGGAAAAGGATTCCGCTGTTCCTGCAGGAACTCCTGGCACAACGGTTGCGGATGGTGGTGCTGTCGTTTCTGGTACAAGAGCTGCTTCCACCGGTGATGCAGAGGCTGGTGCTCCCAAAGTTACCGAGGCATTGCCATGCACTGCAGAAGTAACACCGACGGCTGCATTTGAGTACGACTGAAGACCTTTCCCGGATGGGGGTGCCTCATCGGTATCAACAGCTACAGAGTTAGGCTCCTGAGCAACTGCCGAATCTGCATTCGAGCGTGTGGCAGACTGGCTGCTAGCTGTCATTGGAGACGAAACACTACCGGCTGCAGGAACATCTATTGTTGCTGCATCTGCTGCTATAGTTCTCAGCGCGTCAGGTGCTGGTGCTGAATCTGCTGTGAAAGCTGCTGAATCATCTACGATGTTCTCGGGTGCGCCTGCGTTTTGTGAAATCCCCCCCGCTATCAGTCCTTCTGGCGCTGCTGCTTCTGCTGGCGGTATCACTGCTGACTCTGCTGAAGATATGGCAGCAGCGTTTGAATTCCTAGAAGGGAAAGATTGTCCTACACCATCAAACGCAGCGGAAGAAACAGCAAGGGGGGGCGATTGACGCACTGGAAAATCTGGAGGAGCGGTAGCAGCAGGAGAAGGAGGGGTTGAATGGCACGTGACTGTGACAACCGCAGCAACATCTACAGCAGCTCCCAACGAGGACGAAGGAACATCTGCAGCGATATCAGTAGGGGCAGCACTTAGACGAGGAGTTAAACCAGCCTTTGGGGTTGACGTGGGAGTAAATTCTGGCGGTGCCGCGGCAATAGCTGCACTTGGTGACGGCGGCCTAGAGCCAGAGGTGTGCGACTGCATGGGGAAAACGCACAGCAACAGCAGCAACAGGAGCCGTCGCAGTGGACTTTCTACTGCAGCAGCAGCGGCAATAAATACATATGAAAACCAAGCAGCAGTATTACGCAAGCGCGCAGGGCTCAGCTGCTCGACGTGTGGAGCTGTAGCAATTTTTACAGCAAAAAAAATTGCGTTAGAAACAAAGAGAAAATAACACCGTCCAGCGGCGACGGTACAGAGAACAGGAGATCTTGCAGAGGACGACAGATAAACTGGAGAACCGTTCATTACACGAACGAACGATAAAAAATTGAAACAGACGAACTTGCACTCGAAACGAAAAACTCGATTCATAACTATAATTCTAACCAAGAAAAGAAAATGAATTTTCTGTGAAAGGAAAAAATTTGTTTGAATTAAGGATTGGTCTCCGACGTGAAAAAGATGGAATATCAGTTTATATCTGGACGTACATCGCGAATGTCTGCTGACCGCTGTTCCTGATGTCTGTCCTGTGTTGGGGGATTGAAACCATGAACAGCTGTTTGAATTTAGAATAGGAAATTTCTGTTATAATGTATAACATACCATACTGGAGCGTAGGAGTATCAATCTTGCTGCCCCTATGAAAGTGTGATTTCAAGTACCAAATGCCTACGCGAGAACAAGAAGGTCTGCCGATATGTTGAACAAAGGGCGCCGGAAGTGCAACAATGAAACGGCCGCGTCGGTATTTAAAGACGGCGATAGCGTTCAGCGACTAAAAGTATGCTCTATAACAAGCGTACAAGTTTGTTAAAAATATAAAAAAAGAAGTTGACTATGGAGAAAGAAGGAGTTTTTTCCCAGAAACGTCAGTTTGAAAAAGAGGAAAAACGCCCCTCTGAATATTTTCTTCACTTCCCTAATTCTGAGTCAATCGCACAGATGAATTCCAACGTTGGCGGTAGTTTATTGGCGGAGAGCGGGCCACTCTACGGGGTCGTCAGGTTTTATACAAAATAAAATGCATTCCAATACACAAACGCAAATGCAGTATCGAGGACACATATACTTTGAAAGAGGGAAGGCCGATTTGCTGATAGAGGCTGAGGGGAGGAGGGGTGACGCGCCGTTACATAATGATGAAGATTTGCTAGCCTGAGCACAGCATCATGTACTGCACACAATATATAAATCAACAAAAACAAAATTTTTTTCAAGCAGGTACATTATACCCACGGTAAATGTAAAATGTTTGAAGTCTAATATAAACGAAACGGAAGATACTGTGCTCGAACGGAAGATACTGTGTTTGCGTGCAGAAAACGACTGAACGCTCATCGAGCAACATTTCCTTGAATGCAAGCCCTGCTACAGTCACCACAACGATACACGAAACAAATCAATACGAAGATACTGCGTATGCATCATGCATATGTTCGCACAAAACACTCACAATAGTATACTGCTGTCATGAAACACCGCATTTGTGTACGGTGTGATACACAGATATAAATATATATATATATATATATATATATATCTTTTCTGTTCTCTCTGTATATGTATAACTATATAGGTAAACTGTTAGAGAAGCGCGGAAAAACGTGCACAACGCGGGTACGGGGGAACTACGGCTAAATGTCCTGCGGCTCTATGGCTGATAAGGAAGTAACGAAAACGTGGAGAGGCACCAAGATTTTGCAAAGAGAACATTGCGGCATAAATACTACAAAAAGATTTTTTGACTGATTCGTTTCTGTGCCGCTCATCCTAAATGAACAATTCACAACATATGACCAAATTGTGTTTTTCTTTTGATCACCACAGATGAACGAATTGAGATTCCCGTTTGGCGGAAAATCTTGACTCTCTTTCGTAAGTACGGTCAAACTCCTGTTCGAATACGTTCCGTATTATCGGACGAAAGACGTCATCATTCCCACATCTGCATGAAGGAAAGTTGAATATCACAAATGCACGTCCTTTATGTAAGAGTGCAAAATTTCCTCGAAAGTAAACGTGCTTCATTAGCCGGCCACAGCATTCGGTCGAGAGAGGCGCGATTCATTAGTTTGTCAAGCAGAACGTACCGGATATACGTTTGCGCACCATTATTGTCTGATATGCCGTGGAAGTCTCCGGCATCGAATAGTCTAAAAAACTCCCTACCACAACAATCGAAGTGTATTTACTGTGTCGATCGGATGTTAATGGGAATTCTTGTTCATTGATAAGATATGACGGTAAACAAAAATACCACCTATAGTTGAGAACGCAAGCCTTTTGAAATATGTAAGTGTTTCAATTGGTTCAACGAAGCGATAAGAGCGTAACTTATTTTAGGCTTTTTTTGAAATGCCATCTACATCGTGACGCAGACTTTTATTCATATTTTTGTGAGAGGAAGAACTTTGTGAGCGCAACTGCAACTTAGTGCACTGCCAGTCTCGGTGTTGCATCAACGAAAGTACGAGGAACTACATTCCCCGTATTTCTTTCTTTCCGCTCACGCAAACCAATGCTGAAAAGACTGGCTGCTGAATACTGTCAGCTCTCGATCGCTCATTTCCCTGACCAGCATGCTAGTCATGCAACGCGAAAGGCGAAAATGATTCAAGGTTCCCATCATGTGCGGCAGTGAATCTTCAGTTAGTGTTTGAGATGACACTTAATGAGAATACAGAATGCTGTTTGAAAAGTGATTTCGTGTTGTTGCAACGACGTCACAATGAATGCCAGCTCAGGTGCTTTACCTATGATAATTTGAAGCGTCAAGGAAAGAATGTAAGGATTATAGTTTATTTTGTGCCAAGCTCTTTGAAGGACTTGAACGAGTTTAACCGCCAAGTAAATTCCCCATGTAATAGTCATATCCGATTTTCCGTTGGCTTCCTGTTTGTGCTGTTGTGTATGAAGTTAAGAATGAGTATTTGTGTATATTTAAGCTGAAGCATCATCCGACACGTTTATTCTGCGGAGATCCGCCTATATTTGTGTTCATGTGATTGATGTTGCCTCTTCACCTGTCACATTCGCTTCATGAGCATGTTGCTTTCCTCATCAAACCTTTCGAGGATCCGTCGCGCCAGATGAGACTTGTCCAAATCCGTGGACATACGCCCCATAATACGGCTTTATTTGTATGAATGCTTTTTTCGACATCAAGCTTCTGACCTTGTAACGGCATTACAACGCTGTCTAACTGCATGCCTTGAACCGGCACACGGAGTGGATTGTATGATTGAATATTTTGGCTGAGACATCCGCTAGCTCACTATTTGTTCATTTCACTCTCAGGTGCATCCTGCAGAGGACGAGTTTGTGTAACGGAGGCTGAGGTGCTAGATTTAGTCAGTTCGACAGATTAACGCGATGAGGATACTGCACAATGGAAAAAATGCACTAAATTAGATAAAGTGTTCCTGATAAAAGTATCCAAAAAAAGTGCCGATAATACGATTAGTCATTTCACAGCCAAACATCGACATGTGCATGCGGCAAACACTGTAACTTCGCTTGTGAGGTGCATGCAACGGAAAATCAAAAGAACTTCAATGCTTGCAACAGCCCGACGCCTCGACATAGAATGTGAAATATAAAGGTCATGCAATGCAATATAGTGACCATCTGACCGTGTGCAGGTAATGAAGTATTGCTTTGTTTTCTCTTGTCTCGCATTATTTTTTGTCGCTCCTTTACCTCCTTGACCCATTCTTTCACAAAATAGTACGGTCTATACCGATGACCTTGCATCTTTGTATAATTTTTCGTCACGTTTCAGCCGCATGACGTGGCGTTGTCCTCCTGTAGTCGTCAAGAGGTTACTCGTACGTCTCGTAGACTCTTGTTGTTGTTATTCTGTTGCGGCCAGTTTTTATTTTTGTTGTTATTTTGTTGCGGCCAGAGCATTAGATTTTTTTTAGGGTCAAGGCTGTGAATTCTGGCACAAATGGTGCTTCCGAACCTCGCATCGACATTCGGTGTCTCGACAGAGCAGCTGACGGCTTTTGACTCGAGCCTGCTGTCGTCCTCTAGTCCTAGATTCCCCTTCACAGCGCAGAAAAATCCCATCATGAAGTTAGGTGTCACACCGTATGTGGAAGAATCAGACAGGAAAATACCGTTTGTGGAGGATACACAAAACTTGTCACCGCGCAAATCCAGCACTGACCCCGTTTCTTATCCTCTGCCAAGCGATATACACCAAAACATCTTGTCTGGTCGACCGCACACCATCGAAGAACACCCCGAATCCCGCAGAATTCTCATCATACGCTCTCCACGCGAACTACGTGCTTACCGCGACTCATTGCCTCCAGTATATCTACATGCGTTTCACTCGGATCAAGATGACGCTAATAACGGCCAGATTGATTCCCCTGTAAGAAAGATATCAACCCTTCAGCATTCGTTGTTGGCAGGGCGAGGCTGGTTTTATGTGTATAATATGTGCACTCAGTCTTGACCCAGTTCTTCTTCATATTTAGCTCTACAGCCCTTAACTAAGCACTGCTACGCCAGACTTCTATTTCAGTGTGTACAGAGTTCATCGACAAGGTTAACAGGGTTTTTCGTCGTTGCGCCACGACAGCCGCCTTCATTTTCTCATTACTTCGTTGAAACTTTCTGCAGCCCAACACTTTTTCGTTCTGCCGTTTGAAGAAGACTATCTTACTTTTGTCTGATTGTAATCCACAGCTACACCTTCTTTTGTAAAGATGTTTTCGCTCAATGTGCAAACAAACGTTTCTGTTGTCCCCGTGACTTTTTTGGAGCCTGCAGACTGTCCAGTGTCGCCGGCGTCGAATTTCCTTTGTGCCAACGTTGGGCGGGCTTCACGAAGGCCACGTTCACTTGATGCGGAACGCGGCTTGTTTAGGTGACGAGGTGTGGTTTCCATTTTCTTGAATCCGCTTCAATTTCAAGTTAGCGACGACTACATGTCCTACCCTGCTTCATTTGAGGAAGATATGCAAACTATACTGAAGGCAAACTGTGTCAGTTTGGTTTTTCTGCCGCAGCGCGCTGCTATGCTTCCTCTCGATGCTGCGCCCACCTTCAGTTTCAAATGTGGGCGGAAACAGCAGCGCAGCAGTGAGAGTGCTTTGCCAAGAGAAAAGAAATCCAGAGGGATATTGCAGCAGTAGGTGATTCAAAACAGATTCCTCTAGATGCACTGCATGGAAAAGGCGAACCAAACAATTCGTGCGATGCAAATACCGCAGGTGAAAGTGTGCTTGTGAATTCTTTCAGCGATGAGATCCCTTCAAAAAGTAATGTCAAATTGTCCCTCAAAAATTTGCACGAAGACGCTTCGATAAACCGGATTCCAGACAGAGGTTATAGCGATACTTTCCGCGCTGACGTGGTAGAGAAAGACACGAATACTGAGTGCCCTTGTAGAAGTCAAGAAGAACAAACAGTTGAAAGTCAATCAAACAACCTAGACGATTCTCACGAAAGCACAAATCCTCGTTTGTTTCGCATGCGCGTGGATTTTGAAGGAATTGACGACGTCAGTGGCGAAGGAAATCGACGGCCCGGCTTCTTTTCAGGTCTTTTCACTTTTGCACAAGCATTGCTTTTTTCCGAAAATATTCTTTTCAACCGTGCGTTGCACATGCGTGTCCGCGAAGGGCATTCCTTCCTTCACCCATTTTCTCATTTTCCACCTCTGTCAAATTATCATCTTCTCTATTCCAGTTTCTCTCTCCACGTGTATATATATATATATATGTATATATACACGTGTACACATTTGTGGTAGGAGACAATTTAAGTATGAGTACACAAAAACGTGTACATGTTCTCGGAGAGAGCTCACACTCACTTATGAATAGCTGCGGGCGCATAGATTTGCATCTCCAACAGTTCACTTAGCACTGCTACCCAAACTTTACAGAATTGGACATGTTTGGCAAGGACCTTGTCATTATTTTAGACATATAGCTGCTTTGTCACGCTAATAAAAAGAACAAGGTACTAAATTTATGCGGACGTTGAGGAAAACGTATGCATATTACTGAAATGCAACTGAGTTTTGCTTTCGTTGTCAGTCGAATCTCGACCAGTATATATTTATCAGTAAGTGCATGTGGTTGCAACGATTGTGGAAGGTAATTTTTTGAGTATACGCATGACAGCTCTACCGATTTTCATTTGCTTCAGACGAAGGGTGACAAGCAACATATACACACGCATACGTACTGTTGTACTATCCATGTTGAATTGACTGCCCTTTGTCCAAGTCGAGAAAATTCCAGCGAAAATTCTTTTTTCCTATGTGCATACTTGAAGTAGTATGTTCATCAACTGCGTTGAATGTTGTTGAATGTAGAGGGAAGCGCATAGGATGGGCAGTCACTTCTTTGTGCGGTACGGCTAGAGGAGTTTTTTGTTATGTTGTAGGCTCAAGCCCACCCGTTACCACGAAACAAATACATATATATATATATATTTATATTTATATTTATAATTGTCTTTTAGTTTTAGCTTTTGACGCTCCGTACGTACAAGTGCAGCACTGAGTAACGTAGCAGGTGGTGGCAAGCACGCGTTCTTTCAACGTCAATTCTCACATCACAAAACCAGATAGTCACACACACGCATGAGCAAATGAACCTGAACGACCATCATATACATCCACGTACATATATATATAGACGTAGTTGTTTTCAGGTATACAGCGGAGGTGCTCGGCTGCTGTGGCAAATGAGACTGGATTGATTTTTTGAATTTTTATACACGTTCAACAGTACCTCACTTATGTCACGTATGGAATACCCTGGCAAATTCATTCTATAGCTATGCAGATTTACGAACAAGTGCACACCAACGTCTACATGCAATCGCTTTCCTGTCTTTCTGAAACCACATACGTTTTTTACAAGCACATTCATAAGGGCTCACATGTTTTTCAATGTATACTTCATGTCATTTACACGACCTCACTCCCGTTCGCGTAAAAATTCGCCAATCTTCAGATTTTGTCTTTAATACGGATTGACGGCGCACCTACACTGTTCACTTGCTTTTCAACGTTCGCAGCGGTACATACAAGAACATTCAGCGTTCATATACATATGTACGTTATAAATTTTGCATATATCTTTGTATATGCTCTGCGTATGCGGATTCGCAATTAAGAAATTACATGGAGGTATATGTGCTAAAAACATATGCCCTGCTTTTCTCGCTGTTAGTTTCGCAGGCTTGGAAATTTTGAAACGTTTCCAGTTAGTTGTATGATGTACCCGAATTCGTTCTGTGTTCAGAGAAACTCATATATATATATATGAACATGTGCATATTTATAGGTGCATAATATGCATATTTCTATGTCGGTGTTCGTCACAATTATAAAGAGATTATGTTGATAAATACCTTGCTGTGACCTTTTGTGTCTTTAACATTTTTTTTCATCATGCTGCTAAATTACCTGTTTTATGATCTGAGAATTGATTTCAGGCATTGGCACATTGATGGCAAAAATGCTGACACTTGTTCGCCCTAGGTATCTGCACTTGGGGATAAAAGATTTTTGCAGACTGTCTGTTTGAAGAGACTCATATGCGGCTTAGGTGTAGATACACTGGCAGTTGTTCACAGCACCCAGAGAGACGAACGAGACGGCCTCAGTTTGGCTTCGCGTAATAAGCGCTTATCTCCAGCTGAGCGAAAAAAAGTAGCAAAAACTTACACGTTGCTGCAACGAGTAAGCAATTGTATGCTGCTGCTGTGCTTCTGCTGAAAAGTATTGCCATTACAAGCAGCGTTGGCCTTATAGATATCGTGTGCATTCGCAAGGTTGCACTAAGCTAGAACCGGTGATGTTGCAGTGGCTTCTGTTGTTGTTGCACGCCCCTTAAAACGCAAAAATCTTTAATGTGCTGTCGCTGTTGTTTCTGCGAGCACGCATGTCAAGAATAATTACGTGCGACTGCTGCTGTTGTAGCTGCGCGTCAAGCGCGGAGACGTCTTGCAATCTTCTGTTACCGCTGCTGCGGGTACATATATACTGTTTTCACTGATGAGATGGGTAGTAAAATTGCTGCACCCAGAGGGATAAGTGTTCCGATCTCTTAGCTGCCAGTGCTGCTACTTGAAAGAAAGTGTACATTGCTGTTATTGATGCGTTTGCTAGTTGCGTACGTGCGTGGCGTCGCCATGCTTATTGACTGCTGCTGCTGCAGTACTGCTGCTGCTTATGCTGCTTCAAAAATATATGTTTACTCATGCCCCTGCTTTTGTTAGGGCAGCGCGTTTTTTTCAGAAATGGAAGTTGCTTTTCATTTGCTAAAAAAATCACCGCCTTTTGTGGCTGCTCCACTAGTATATTCCATATGCCGTTGCTGCCGCTGTCCTACCCGATCTACAGTTTGGTTAATATACAGGCGTACTAGCTGCTGCTCCTGGTGTTGATTCTCTCATGAAAGTGCGGTTACGGTTATTGGTTCCTGTGAAAAGAAGGCGTGCGTACATTCGTCTTATAAGGATACATTCATACACAGTATGTAATTTCCGTTTCTCAATTAATCAAGAAAAACTATCTGTATATATGTATATAATATATATATGTATATAATCAATATACATATATATATTGATTCAAATGCAGGTGTATACCTCTGTTTGGTATGGCACATATATAAAAACTATATAAGTACACAGGTATATGTACGCGTAGGGCAACGTAAATTCCGTTGTATGTATACTTATAAGCGTTTGTCAGTATTCTTCTACCTTGTAAACTCTGTACGATTCGGTACAGGTGATAAATCGCTGCATCATATGTGTGTAGAGAATGAACAGGCGTGTTTTTGACTGCTAAACGGGGGATACTCTATGTGCAGTTTAGCTGTTGTTCATAATTCTTTGGGTTCAAGTAGGAGAGGTGTTCGAAGGAAGCTGGTTTCGTTTGCTGCGTAGCTCTGCCTATAAAGTAACATTCATGTGTCTATATAACGGCTTATCCATTGCTACATGGGAGAACATATGTTACAAACACATGGATACGTATAATTGGAGAACTAAACATCGCCGTATGTCATTATATCTTTATATATACATATATATATTTACATATATATATATATATATGTATTTAGCTATATATGGATAAATTAGAAATACTTGTGTATCGTGCTGTTGCTGTCCCATATATATATATATATATATATATTATATATATATAGCTATATATGGATTAAATAGGATATACTTGTGTATCGTACTGCTGCTGTCCCATGTCGCGAAAACGTCAAAATGATATGGGTACATGACTATGTGTGTGAAAATATTTTGTTGCCTTAGAGCTATGTATCTTGTAAATTCGTACTGAAGTACGTGCATTAATGCTTTATGATGGTTGCTATGGTAGAAACTGAATGTGAAGGTTAGTTGATGTGTTTTCAGAGCCTGGCCTATTACCGATCTGTCTGTATCAGTTCATACAATTCATGTATGTGTAGGAAAAACAGTTCAGGCATTCTCATATATTTACAAAAACTCAAAATCTATATAAATTCCACATATATATATATATATATATATATATATATATATGGAGGTAAAGAGTCGAAAGATAGACGGGGGAAATTGAGTATAAAGTAAGTGTATATGCATATATATATATATATATATATATATATATATGTATATACTTGTATACGACTATATGTATGTGCATATGATAAGTATATTCAAACATAACGGTTTGTAAAGCTTCGAGCACAGCTACTGAAAGCTGGGCAAAAACTAGCTGAACAATCAGTGTGTATAAAGGTGAAGTATGACAGGCATGCGTACTCCCCTAACAGTGAGAAAAGGGGTAGTGACTAACCATTTCTTAGCTGAACTTATCGCATTTTAGACACAAGATGAGAATATCGTCTGCACTTCATGAACTGCGTGGTGAGGATCATTTTCAAACACATTTTACATACATTTACTCTATATCATATAATCATACGGATATATATACAGGAAAAGATGGCAGGTTCAAGGGAGAATGTAAATTCTGGAGCACTTCTATCTCTCATATACGTTTTTATTCGTTTCTAGATGAAGCATTTTTGAAAAATGTGATATAAAACGACCTTCTAATGTTGCACAGTTGGTGAACGTTACTCATATCAAACGTATTGACGAGCAGTCTATCTCGTTTTCAAACATATGAAACACTCTTTGTACAAATCTATGTATATATATATATATACATCCATTTTGAGTACGTAACTAATAGTGTAACGAAATATATATATATATATATATATATATATATATATATATATATATATATATATACGTACACCTTTACGTCGGATTTAGATAAGGATAACACTATGCAAACATATATATATATATATATATATATATATATATGTTACTGTATGGTATTTCTTGCTATATACAGATCTGTGAAGCGTACGATGCAGGCGAGCGAAGTGTGCAGAAATTGGAAAAGCTTGGGTGGAACTATGCAGAGAGCAATAATCTAGACTTGATATATTTGACTTTCAACCGATGGCAAGACGGTCTTCCTGTGATACCGAGACACCGCAAAAATAACGGGGTCCTATACGATTCTACAGACAAGAAAGAGCTGGCTATTCTTCATGTGCAGCAGCCGTCTACCTTGAAAGACAAAAACAACACAGAGATGCAGCAGCATCTCCACTCACATCAGCTGAAGCAAGACAGTGAGCAGCAGAAGCAGCAGCAGGACAAGCAACAGCAACATTTAGGAGAGACATGCGTTGGTGGAGACACAAAGAAAAAGCGTTTGGAAGAAAAACCGTCGATGGTCTTCGAAGACAGTTTTTTCCAAAACTCTTCTTCTGGGCAAATTACATATTCGCAGAAAATGAGCTGTGTTAACCAAGAGGAACATTTTTCACGAAGGAAAAGGTCCATAGAGGATGAGGATATACTTGGAAGTCCAGGAAAATACTGCGCCACTGTTGCAGTGCGAGGCAATGTGCTTTCGACTCTGGTAGACAATGTTACTCTCACAGATCAACCACGGTAAGAAGCCGAAGGAGTTTTCAAACAGCACAACAGCAACTTCAGCATGCCCCAGCAGCAATATACGTGAGACAACAGGAGCCACAGCAGCAGCAAGTAAAACTGAGTGCTTTACCATTGCTGCGAAGACGTAATATCAGCAGAAGTCAAATGAAAGAGTATGAACAACAACCGTGGCTGCAAGGAGTCTTTAGCGGCAGCTGCAGCAGCATTAAAAAACCGAACAACAGCAGGGACCCCATCATTCCGAGAAGATAGCACCAGCGGCAACCCCAGCAAGTGGAAGGGCAAAATTAGCAGGAGTACGGGAATGAAAAGGGGGGCATCTGCGCCATGAATACCATTAGGGGCAACAGCAGTCGATGTTCTGAGTAGGAGCAAGAGGGAGAAAAAACAAATCCTTTATCAATAATAACAAAAGTTTTGTCAACATGCGTAAACATAACAGCAAAAAGTCACTGACTGAGAAAAAGCAGCAGGTGAATTAGCAAGGCGAGAGTGTGTGATGCCAATAATATAGACAGGCAATCGGACAATAGCAGTAGCCGAGCGTAGTAGAGTCCTATAAGCGAAATTAGCAGCACTTTATAGCACAATCATACTGAGCGGCACCTTTAGCAGCATGGGATGAACGTGCAATGGCAGAGGCAGCAGTGCCACCCAGACAAGCCATATCGACAAAACTGCATCAATAGCTCCAACCGTATGAAGTGTAGCGATTCCTGCTGCTACAATATAAACAGAATCTGCAGTAGCCTCTTAGACGGAGGAGCAGAATTAACAGAACAGGTTGTGAATGCGCCAGTTAGGCACTTATAATTAAAGCCTTGATGTTATGGGAGTCGCTGCAGCAATAGTGACAATAGCAACAGACTGCTGATATGAAATGCATGATCGCAGCCCCTATAGCACGTCTGAAACCTTAACCGTCTAGGCACCATCTTTCTTGAAGTTTTTTTTCGTATGTCAAATTTTAATGCCAGTAGCAACATCTATAACAATCTACTCGACAGCGTAAATCAGATGGCAACTGCACCAATAATATATACTGTGTTCGGTTTGGTCACGTGTGCGATTGACTGTAAGTATTTGAACAAACCTAAAGAAATTTTTATTTTATAAAGAGTGTAATTGTGTTCTCCTGGCTTGATATTTCGCAGGTACGGAGACTGTCTGCCTCCGCCTTTGAATGTGCCATGGGACAGACATAGCGCCGCTATCAAATATGCTTTCTTTTCATCTTTCGCAGTTCTCTCGTCACTGGGCATGCATTTGCGCTACATCAATTTAGAAGATGTTTCACAACTATTACAAACAGAGAGAGACGATCTAATTCCGCCTGAGCATACCGCTCAGCTGGTGCCGCCATGTCCATCAGTGAAAGCGCAACAGCCTCAGCGAGGGCGGAAGGATCAAGAACAGCAACAGCAATTGAGAAGTGAGCTGCCACCGCAGCAGTCGCAGCAGCATCAACAGTTGAAGGGTGAAAAGCAGAAACGGCTGCAGCGCGAAAGGGAGTTGCAAAAACGACAAAGTATGCAGGAACAACATCAGCGGCTGAGCTGTGAACAGCAGCAGTTGAAATGTGGGGGGGAGCCGCAACAGCAGAAAGAGGCGAACGAACAGTCACCGTATCTTGAAGTAATAGATCATCGAAAGGTAGACTGTGGGAAACAGATACATGCTCATATACAGGATTGTCAGCAAGGTGACGATGCAAAGCTGCAGGTGCAGCAGCAGCAGCAGCCAACCTATGTGCAAGATGGACTTGATTTTGCAGAAGACAGTATGGCGCAATCATGCACAACAGAAAAGACAGCACAAGCATCAAAACAGATTTCGTTTCCTTGGCTGGAGCCATTTTCAGCCTTTTCTGAAGAAGATTTTTTAGCAGAGAGCTCTCTGACAGCGCAAAGGACCCTGTGGAAAAGACATTTTTCACCCGCATTTACTCAGAACCATTCAATTTATGAAAAAAACGCCAGCGTTATGGACAAGTTAGGAAAAAGTCGCGTGCGGGCGCTTGGTCTGTTTAAATACGATATGGGAAATTACAGCACCGCTCACCAGCAGCAGCAGCAACAGCGGAAAGCAAGAGAAGAACTAATAGGGTACGTATGGGCAGAGGAGGAATTAGGAGCAGTATACGGATCGGAAGGTTGAAGCTGAAGCATATGCAGACGAAGGACGACTACATACAGATGTGAATGGCGAATGTGAGAGAAAGGAAGAACAAGGAAGAAATTTGACTGGCGTAGCGAAGAATAAAAATGAAAAAATTCAACTTCGCGTGAGACGAGTATTTGTTTTACGATCCTGGCGCAGACAAACTCTCGGCACTCATCTTCTTAGATCTTTTCTAGCGGTCCACTATCACCAAATGGAAAAAGAAATCTTTTTCATCAGCTATGAGAGTAGGAAAAAGAGTTCACATTTTGGAAATGACATGGAAAATTGTTATGTTTATTTGCAGGATGTGCCCGTCTTTCTGTCGGGCGTGCTCAAAGAAAACGGTTTCTATCCTGCTGCTGTTGCTGCTGGTTCAATACAGCAGGTGGAGCAGAAACAGCATTTGCAGCAGAGACAGAAGTGGCAGCAACAAGACCAGCATTTCGATTCTAGCACTTGTTGCATGCATTTATGCCTTTCAGAATGGTATAAGCGATCCCTGTTGAATGCAAACGTCTGAAAAACTATTGCACTGAATGATTGTTCTAGAGCATCGTTTCAGTGTGCTGAAGTCAAAGTACATTTAATACAAAAATCAATTACTCTAGTAGGCAAGCGTGTAGCTAATTGAAGGGTTGTGTGTCAGAGTGTGGGAGATGTGACAATGTACACGCGAGAATATATACATATATTTATGTATATACATATGATATACTAACATACGCACTTACATGTATGAATATATGTTAAATTTCGGAGTTCGTGTGCTGCCGGCATTATACAGCTTCATGAAAAAGTGTAATGTAAACTGAGGATATTGATATCTGTTCCTAGCATATATTGCTAGATAGAACTTTAGGACACACATTTGGTTGACTTACTTCTTCTACACGCAGGTGTATAGATTTGTTTTTCTGAAGTGACTAATAGGCAGCCCTTCATCATAAGTTTTAGTGTCCGATCTATATTGACACCCTGAGCAGAGACAGATAAGCTGTACTTTGTAAGATACTCGATTCAAATCCTTCGTGTGAATCTATGCATGGATGTAGTACTGGATTCTGATATTTTTAAGAATCTGATTCTACTACGTAAACATCATATATTTCTTATGTATTTAAGTACTTGTCATAAAAGCCTTGAAGCAAGTATAGTCTACTTGTATGTCAACAGTTTGTCACGCACATTACCATATAGATATATGGGTGGTCACATACATATTTATATGCTTTTTTGTGTTTGAGAGAGAACAAAAAGACTATTTTGAAACACGAGCAAATCGTAAAGTTTGTCAGCTGCTCCTCCTTTGAATTTTTGTGACTCGAGTTGTACAATATAATTGTACACACACACATCGCATCCCCTCTCAATCGCATCGTTACGTGCACATTTTCCTCTACTATTTTGATAAATACTTTATTGAGTCGAATTGACTGCAAACTATATGCGTACCATCTCACGTTCTTTTTTTTCAAATGAGGCTTGTTTCGATCGTTTACAGTACTTTTCTTTCAGTGGTTGGAAAAGTCCTTGAAGTTTATGGACAAAGGTATATATATATATATATATATATATACATAAAGGATCCTAGTGGCGGTTTCCAGGCGCTGCGGACGCTGTTTTGTTTGTTCCGATAGAAAAATTTATTATCAGTGCTCCTTGCCAGCAAACGTGGAATACTGCAAAAAAATTGTGTCATGTCGAGCATGAAAGGGTCACACTCAACAGTCTGAATGAATATAACTAGTCACTGGCAATCTAGAGTCTAGAGTGAAAAGTTATGTGGATTTTTTTTATGGAAGCCGTGACGCAGTCGAAATGTGTCTGAATACTGAATAAGTGAAGTTATACTTACCGCTTAAGTGCGGACAGTTGCTCTCAAATCATTGACCAGAGGTCAGATGCTGATAAGTTTCCTTTCAAGAATATGCACAGACTAGGCATTAGAAAAATTGTACGCTCTGGAAAGATTCAGACGTTGACTGTTTTCACTGAGTTTATAATTAATATATATATATATATATATATATATATATATAATGTGCAAATATATCTACGTATGTGTATTGGTCGTATATGCACTTGGGTTTCACAAATCACATCAACCGTAAACAGGAAAGCGTGCCGATTTTTTTGTCGCATGGTCTTTGTGGCAATTCAAGAGTCATGTTTTGCCAGAAAACTACGTTGAATGTATGCGTCATTCAGTCGAGACTCGGCGTACACGAAGTATGAAAGCTACCCACTACCTCAGTGTGTACCTGGAAGAAAACAATACTACAGTGCAGTAAGCACATTCAACTGACAGCGCGCTATGAAGGTATTTCAATACTTGTAGTTATCTCCGTAAATCAAAACGGTTCTTCGTCTCTAAAGATACCATACAATTGCAAGTTCTTTCCAGTCACCTGCGTTCCTCGTCAATAAGATATTTAAGGCGACAAAGGAATACTTGGCTTTTTCGGATGTCAGCTTAGATATTGTCCTGACTTCTCAAGTATACAGTACGACCATGGAGACATGAGGACAAGACTCAGATATGCGTGCTTGCAGGCGCTGCCCTATATTAAGATAGAAGAAGTGACGGCATGACTGAAGTTTGAGACGCGCTTTTGGACCTCCTTTGCTCGTGCTGATCTCCACATTACCTGTTTGATATATAAGCGCTCCAATTTCATGCACTGCAGCAATTAATTTTTCTGGGGAGCCTGCAACTACAGTCGAGATGAATATAAAGGCTTTCCTGAACGATCTATGAGAGCACTGCAACTCTGTAAGGCATACTTCGAGAAACAGAAAATCTTACGGGAACCCGAAATAACTTTTAGCGCGTTGATCCTCGCGAACGACTAATTAGCGCTTGTACGAAGGGAAAGTGGCGAGCTCAACGGCGCTGGGCAATTTAAGAGAACCAAGTACCTACAACTTCACGCTTACATGCTACTTTCTAAATTTGAGTTTTCCGTGATCCAGAGGAAAGTTCACGTTCTGCACGTG
>NW_028292799.1:0-36958 GCF_964252035.2 Podarcis erhardii | reverse complement strand
TGTCCAGACGATAAATGCAGCAGCTGCAAGGAGCAGCGAAATGCGAACAGTATTTTCAGAGCCAGCTTCCCACAATAATGTCAACCGCATGCAGTGGCAAGAGCAGGAGCAGCAAGCAGAGCACTGCAATAGCAACGATTTGCAGCATCAAAAGTTGGGTAAATCTGGTGCTGCTGCAAAAGCTTTCCCTCTCAGCAATTTTAAAATACTGATTCTTGAGCGAATTCGCTGCTTATCTCTTCGAGCGTGGAAAGAATGGCTACAGCAGCACGAAAAGCTGCAGCTGCATGATTCCGATAAACTTCCCCACACAGCCGCTCATACATAATATATATATATATACATATATATATATTTTATTTTAATTTTTATATGTTTATGTGAATTACTTTATCAATGTTCTACTATACGTCTTCGCTTTCCTATACATATAAGTACGCATATATATAATGTTTTATCAAGTGTTGTTTAGAAACTTTTTTGTAGGTAGGGGCGTTTAAAGCGTATCATGCCGTGTAGTATATACACCGCAACTGCGCGCGACTGCACCAGCTTTTCTGATATTTCTTCCTGCTGGATACGCAAAACATCTGCGTAAGTATTGAGTGTGCCTTAAAGAAACTCTGTCATTCAAATATGAAGTACAAAACTAGAGGGAGTTTGTCTCAAGTGCAACGTAGCGAGAAACGTACGCTTGTGAGTCTTACATACGCCCCGCATCAAGGGAGCAATATTTATATATATATATATATATTAACAGAGAGAGAATGAGACAGACAGATCGGCGAACAGACAGACAAAGAGAGAAAAAGCGATGAACAAAGAGCTTTTGGTAAACAGCCGATGAAAAGTGGAAACAGAATTTTGGATTCAAGCAACATCTCGTGTATCTAATCCCGTATTGTAAAAGACAAGGACAATATAACGGTGTACATATGCTCCTTTCTACAAAAAAGGCTGCTTGCATGCAAGCATATGCACCTTTTGGCAGATGTATAAGGAGTGCATAAAAGAGCAGAAAAAGAGTCGTAAAATTCTCCTACACATCGACAAATGTACACATAGATACATACAGAAACTTCAATCCGTGTCATATATATATGTATATATTTCAATGTGTTTGAACAGACAAAAACTTGAATGCACGTCTGTATACACATACATATAATGTATCCAAAGGCAATTGCAACCTGCACGCCTGCAATCGTTTGTATACATAAGAGAGTGCAAACGACTTTTTTTCAAACAAATTGTAAAAGAACAAACAAACCTAGTATACACACATCACAAATAAATTCATCTGTATACGCAGCTGAATTCTGCTCAAGCCATGGCTAGCTGCCATAAACGCACTTGCAGTCAACTCCCTCAAACAAACATGCCTACACCTATATACATCAAATATATACATACATACATACATATATATATATATATATATATGTATAGGTTTAGCGTTTGATGATGGTGGAGTGGGAACTAGCTGGCGAGCCAACCAAGGGGATCATGTAGTGCTTCTGAGCACTGAGCATCTGTTTCTCGACCTCCTTCAGCCAATAAAGGCGAAACTCCTATTACTGCTGTTGTTGAATTTGCTGTGGCACCTGCAGTTGCTGCTGCTTTACTTCTAGTTGCCGCTGCTCGCTCTGCAAGGCGCTTTGCTTGCTGCGATTCCAGCTGCTCGCGCAGCATTTGAACCTGCAAATTCCACAAAAAAGTCTACTTTTAATATTTACTTTTCCACACAACATACACATATATATATATAAGGTAGGTGTATAGAAGAGATAGGTGTGACCATACTACATGTTGAAAAGTTACGAGAAATTAGTGAAAGTGTGAAAAGAATGTAATGTGGGCATGCATGCAGCTGTATATGCGCATATATATCTAGAAGTTTTCTTACAATTATGTACTATATGCACAAACGTCTATATGAGTGATCCTGCACGTCTGTGTGACAAAAAACTATCGACTGTTTGCTCCAAAAAACCCCCCAATATACATATATAGAGAGAGATTCATTGATATATATGTATGCATGCGTTTCTTAGGTTTGTCAAGGTGTAGAGAGTCTCGTGGATTTCGTGTTTTGGTCTGTCGTTGCACATATTCGAGGTTGTGGAGCTCTCCATTTACATGTGCATACAACGAATCTAAGTGTATCAGGAGATTCACAGGAGTTTGATAATGATAAACTGGGCATTTTTCAACGCAGAGCAGCAATTCTTCGAATAAGGCTCTTTGTATGGATTGCGGGCTTACTCTTGATCTTCGACTTTGATGCTCTTCAGTCTGCAAAGTTCCGACAGGTGTTTCACTGCTGCAGTTGTTGCTACTCTGCTCAGTGAACGATTTCCTTTCCTTGAGTAACCACAACTGCTGCTGCTGCTGCGCTTCTTCCATCGCTTCCCAATTTTCACTGCTGAGATCGCCTCTTTTCACTGAATAAGACTCTGCAGCTTTCACTGCTGCTGTTGCTGCTCTTGTTTGTGGTTCCTCATGTTTCTCTAAGCGCTTCAGCACTTGTTTGCGTCTCTCTTCCAAAGTCGTGAATTCCTGGGCATTCAACAGCAATATCACATAGTAAAGATACACATATACACATATACATATATATATATTATTTTTTATATATTGTAACATTCTTACAATGTTGTCGATAACATAGCTGTAGCTATTTTAAAACAAAGCAGTAGCAATATACACTAGCAGGCGTAGCACAAGAGTACACAAGTGACACCTGTTAAACCAAGTATTAGCAGAGCAACAACAGCTATAGCGCAGCAGCAAGAGAAAAGCTGCCACTATTAACAAAGCAAGTAGCGCAGATATCCAGCAGCTATAGTAGTCGCAGCAGATAAAAGCAGAGCCACCAGCATCATTAAAAATAAAAAAAAAACTCAGAGCAAATGAAGCAAAAAACACAGAAAAAACCGCAGCATCAGCAGTTATACTCGCAACACCAGCAGCCGTAGTGCTGCTACTGCAGCGATTTGTGTACGTACACATATAACATATATATATATATGTATGAATTTCCAATTCTCACGAATCTGCTTTTCAAGAAAGTCAAAATACACACACACACATGTACATATATGTATGTATGTATGTATGTATACATACGGACTGACTGAGACAGAGAGGGCCAGACAGAGTAAACTCTTCTCACAGAAAAATGCGCATATACATATATATACACACATGAATATGTAAGAATACTAAGTACAGAATGGAGCTTACACCCCATTTGAGGCAGCTTTTCAAGTTTGGCGTGACGCGAAATAAGATATGCATATACATGCATATTATATACATATATATATATATATATAGGAGGAGATGAAGAGCAGTGAAATCGAGAAAGAGAGAGGTGAGAATACAGGAAGAGAAGATGTGAAAGAGAGTGATGGAAGAAGAAGAAGAGACAGCAGCAGAGACGAAGAGGGAGAAGAGGAAAGGAAAGAGGGAACTAAAAGAAGCAGCAGAAAGAGTGTGCTGCTGATCAAAAGAGACCACGACAGCAGCACAACGCTACGTATATGAGTGACTATCCTTTTTCCCAGTCGAGACTGCTGGATTTGAAAAATGCATTTAGAAAAGGCAACCAACAACCAATCAACTCTAGTAGTAAGTTTGTGACGTTGACTTTCTAGTACTCCACTGCAGTGGTTTCTGTCGGTGAAGACAAACACGAAAACTTCACCGCAGAGAAAGTCAACCTGTGAATTATAGCATTTTCCAAATCCTAAAAATTTGCGAGAGTGCCTGCCGAGTCGCACCTTGCGAGACAAGCCATTGATCGCAGGTGAAGAAGAGTTCCCATCTTTCGACGCAAACGTGAAGGAAAGAAGCGAGTCCGTTTTTTTTTCCCACTGAGCACAGCCCAGCGCTACTGCGCCAGCACCATCAGCACCAGCACCAGCACCAGCACCAGCAGCACCAGCAAAAGCAGCAAAAGGTGTGTGCTTCCTAGTTCGCCCACTTTTATTACAGTAGCTGCTGCTGCTGCAGTTGTTGTTCGTAGAAGCAGAGCTTCTCTGTTCCACACAGCGCCTGTTTTGCTGCAGCAGCTGCTGCGGAGAACTGAGGCTGCAGTTTGGGTTCTTCTGCCTCTCTTTTTCTGCGCAATCAGTTGCAGCTTCCTCGGAACAATCTGCTGTGGTGCTTAGTGAGCCAGCAGTGCTTGCTGCTGCAGCAGCCAATGCAGCTCCTTTTCTCCGATCTACAAATTCCGAAGCGCCAGCTATTGCTGCTACTACTGCAGCTGGTTTCTCAGTCGCCCCACACACACTCGTTGTGGAAGTTTCTGCAGCTGCCTTTTTCAGTGCACTTTCTCTGCATGCTGCCACCGACAAAAGCGCTTCACCAAACGCACCACCATTACCACCACCTTTACCACCACCACCACCACCATCACCACCACCACCTTTACCACTGCTGCTGCAAGGACTCTTTGCGCTGCACGGTGAGGAGATGGGCACTTGTTGAGAAGTTTCCGTCGTGGAAGGCTGGGGTTGGGAGCTTTCTTTTTCTTCTTCTTCTTCTTGCAGCAGCAGCAGAAAAGACCTCATTCTGCGCTGTTGGGGTGGTGCTGGCTGTTGCTGGTCGTTTTTGCCTCTTTCAGGAAGTGGGCAAGTTACGCAGCGAGTCAGCCCAGAACTTGTGCATACTTCGTCACTGCTGCTCCCACTACTACTACTACTACTGCTACTGCTACTGCTAGTGCTATTGCTTCTACTACAAGAGTTGTTGCTGCACCTTGAGTTGTTGGTGGAGTTGCGAAGGGGGGGGGGCCGAAAAGAGCTGCCAGTGTGTGTGGCAGACTGCGTCGAACTGCACACAAAACTCATCACGCACTGAACGCACTGGTTTTTCCACTAAACTTCAGCACTTAGTGTGTGTCGGCTACTCTGATTTTACACTTGTGTGAGATACTAGCTGCACAGCCCCGCATACTCATGTATGTATGTCTCGTAGTGTTGTTTCTGTGTTTCGAGCGGTGTACGTACACACAAACGGTGCAGCACACAGTCCCACACCGAAGTTTCCACGACATTGTTAAGGAGGTGGTGAAGTTTTTTGTTGTTGTTGAACTAGTATAGGCGAAGTTGTTTCGCAGTGGTGGTGTTTTTGAGAAAAATCAACACATTTTTCACGAGCATCTCTGTGCATGAAAAAGCAAAGCAGTCGCTCAAACAGGCCCAGCGAAGAGAGGCGTAAAAACGCAGTTACGTCGACTAGAACAACTTTTGCAACAAAAACAACGAAAAGAATTTCCACGTGAATTTGCCTCGCAACGAAACCCCCAGCAGCGAAAGGATTCTACACGAAGAAAAAGCAGAAAAAAATTGAATTTTCAACATACACAGGAAATTCACAGCAGCACAGCACAGAACATACACTCTTTCTTCGAAGAAGCGTAGGTCTTCAAAAAACAGAGCAGTTATTACCACAGCTCTGCAAAGAGTAAGAAAAGCGCCAAACGTGCCCAGTCTCTCACTCAACTACAGACAGAGGAAAACGACGCAGCAGCAGAAACAACAGAAAACAAACACAAAAAGAAGCGCAAAGCAAAACGAGCGTTTCTGCGTTCTCCTCCAAGTCACCAAAAAACTTTCAGCCAACAACTCTACTAGCGACATCTGCACACAAGACGGACACGACGATGAAAATGATGAAATAAGAATCAGCAAAACTTCCTCTCAACAACAACAGCAGCAACAGCAGAAAAACGGTGGTGGTGGTGGTGGTGAAAAAAACGCACTTGCAGGCTGAGCAAGTGAAGCTTTGTTGGAGCTGTTGGTGCTGTTTCTCGCAGCAGGCAGCAAGAGATTTTCAGCAGAAGAACTTCCACTGTTGCGGTAATTCGTCTGAGCTTTAGCCACTCCTCCAAAGCCTGCACCAGCAGCTGT
This sequence comes from Podarcis erhardii, assembly GCF_964252035.2. Lineage (NCBI taxonomy): Eukaryota > Metazoa > Chordata > Lepidosauria > Squamata > Lacertidae > Podarcis > Podarcis erhardii. Next base: position 31,040 of record NW_028292799.1, on the reverse strand, counting down.
CACCACTCGTGCTTTAGCTGCTGTACTAAGACTCAGTTGCTGCATGGTGGGCGATAACAGGGGGTCGCACGTTCTCTGCTGGAGTCGCAGAAATAAAAAAACACTAGAAATACAAGCGACAGCGTCTCTCACACGAAGAGAGAGACATGGCTGGCAACCAGTGAAGAAAAGAAAAAAAACGGTCACACACACACCGAAAAATTCGGATTTGTATATCACCTAGATATATATATGTGTGTGTGTGTAGTTTCCTGAAATGCATAGATCAAGTATACTGGTGATGACAGACATAGATGGAAGTCTTTACGTATATGTATATGAGTGAGTGTGAGTGTGTGTGGACAAGTGTATACGTTTCCGTATGTGGGGAATTGTATATGTACACTGAATATTCGTTTCATGCATGTACTGGAATCGAATACAACACAGACACAGACAAAAGTATTCACTCAGACTGTAGAAGAGTCGAAAAAGAGAACCAAAAACGATGAGAGAAAGGGAAAAAGTCGCGAAATTCGACGTTGGGCATGTTTTGCGTGCTCGACTCTATTATATGTCAATGACAGTGTTTGAGAATTAGAATTGATTGTAGACAAAAACTGGGCTTTGGAGCAAGAGATTTCAGTGTCTTCAACACACCACACCGAGAGAGGCAGAGAGGGAGAAAGCAAAACAGAAAGAAGAAAAACTCCCTCGTGAAAATGTGCATGTATCTATGCATGTGTTCATCGCTGAGCACTGCGTTATATCGGCACTTCAGTTTTCAAAACCTTTACGAAACGCAAGCGTCGATGACGGAGTGGTGTACTGAAGAAAAAAGACGAAAAACTTTATACAGGCACACACGACGCGTGCCCCCACGCTTTAGATATTGGAACACGTAGCTCTATGTGTGTGTTCATCATAAAAAGGATAAACGATGACGAAAGCAATTCAAATATGACAATACATATATATATGGACAGAGAGAGTAGAAGTTTTAGAAAGTTCTTTCGACATCGCAAGCGGTCAGTTTCAGTGGGGGGCTTCGATAAAAGCCGCGCAGCAGATGAATACGATGGATAAAAGACAAAAGCAAAAGAAGCTTGATAAACCGTCTGCTGCTATCAGAAAAGTGAAAGCACGAAGACTACAGCATAGCAGAGCGGTCGCGGCAGCAGAATCAATAGTCCCGAAGCGATTTTCCAGAAGATTTAGATCTCTGCACTGATTGAGCATGACTTCTGCAAACTGACTGAAGCTGCTTTCACTGCAAGTTGCGAAATTGAGGTGCAACGAAAATGACGCGAGTATGAAGAAATCAGGAAAAACGAAGCAGCGCAGCACAACTTACAAGCGTTTGATCGACAACCATTGCAGCAGCTGAGTGAGCGTAGAGATCCGCTCCTGCTTCAGGCAAAAGCACCCAATGAACTGCTTCCAGTTTCTCCTCTGCTGGTGGTGCTGATGCTGCAAGTTCGGGTTCACTAGAAGGCGACTGACTCGCCTGAGATTTTTTTTGAGCAAACATCTCACGCTTCTGCTGCAGTTGCAGCTGCTGTTGCAGAAAAGGACGCAAATCCAGCACTTCTGCAGAAGAAAGAACAGGGTGCAAAGCACTGCCTCTACCCCCTACAACACAAAGAAAAGGCACTTCTTCTTTCGATGCTGTTTCTTCGCAAGCTGTGGAGGCTGGGCAGCCTGGCCAGATGAAACAGAGCGGATTCACCCGTGCTTTGTTGAGAGAGGGGACTGTGATAAACACACACATAGAGTCGAAGGGAGTGGGTTCTTTCAGCTTCAGTCAGGTTCAGTTATTTGCCAACTGGTGGCGTGCAAGTACCCGTCCTGATCTGAAAAAGCACTTCTCCAAACAGCCACAGTTTTTCACTCCGAGAGATCTACTGTAGTTCTACAACGAGAGATATACACGTAACAATGTCAATCACCAATGAATTTACACTTTTATATTGATATACAAGCTGTTCTGTGTACCCATCGGTATACGTGCATCTACACATATATATATGGGACGTTGTGGAACTCGATGACAGCTACTCTTGCACAACACAACTGTGCCAGCACAAATTTTTTTGACTTAGAAATCTGTGTACGCACAGGTAGACTTCATAGAGAGAGATTGCTAACTGTTTTTACCACGTACGCTGCCGTATGTATCTTCTACACATACTACCTGTATTCCTCAAATCTAGCTGTACAGATAGAAAGAGAAAAGCGCAAGAACAATTCCCACAAGGAGACTCCCCTATATCTGCTACATCTCTAAATCTATACATAATTACGACGGTCGAATGGAAACATGCGTCCAGAAGTCAGATAAATTTACGCTTTGCGCTACATGTATACAGAGTCAGAAATCACAAATATGAATAGAGATTGTTTCACCACTATGTCTACGCATGGGTTATTTTGGATGTACTTGTTCTTCGTGAATCTGCTTAGAGAGTGTTTTTCAAATTTTAAAAACAGCAGTTGCACACCTCTCTCTCTGCTGCTGTTTAAATGCAACTTGCCTGCACGTGTGTGCACTAGCAGCACTTTTTCATTAACAACAGCACTTTTCCAGTAGTAGACTTACGCTCACTCCACTGGCCAGTTAGACTATCAAAGACTTCCACTGAATTGAGTGGCTTGACTCCATTTGTCCCGCCTGCAGTGCAGTGCAGTGCAGTGCAGTAGAAAACCGTGTGAAAAAGCGAGAGCAGAAATTATAGCAGCAACAAGTGAAAGTCTCACGAAGAAGTGTTTGCACACTTGTTGTGCAAACACAAAAGCATCCTGTTCAGCCTTCTAAGTGATGAGCGCAGAACGAAAAGCTGTTGTTGTCACTACACCAGTCCCAACTGTCTGTGTTGTGCATACAACTGTTTTGTGTATGTGTGAGTGTGAGTGAGTGTGCAAAACAATCTTTCGCATCACTTGACTGCAAAAGGCACAATACGGAGACACCACCACCCTAAACACACACCAGCGTTGTGAGGCTGTCTCGTCTGCATGCACTTTTCCACCAGATCTCCACTGTGAGAGAACCGACATACACACACAGAAGTCTCGAACCACCCACCACTTCACAGAGAAAACGAAAACTCTGCTTTTTCGAGGAAAAGAACCCCTGTTTCGCCACTCCACAGAAACGAAAGAGAGAGAGAGAGAGAGAAACTGAGATCGAGAGATCGAGAGAAAAGAAGTGTGAGCACAGTGCACGGGTAATACCAGCACAAAAGATGAGTCCACGATAAGGAACAGCCCCGCAACTTGCTCGGGCCTGTCGCATAGGTGGAAGCGAGCACCACCCCACCACCACGTCGCTGCCGACTCTGCCCACGCTGCTGCTGTTCGTGCTGCTTCCTTTCAACGCAACTCCAACTGCTGCTGCAAGTGGCTGTTGTATCCCTCTCGTTTTTGGAGACGGCTCCACCAAACTAGGAGCAGCAGTGATATTCACAGCAGTAGTATTCGCAGTAGTAGTATTCGCAGTAGTAGTATTCGCAGTAGTAGTATTTGTAAGGCTGTCGCGAGTAGGCTGAGCCACACTTTCCGTCGAGTCTGCTGGAAATTTCGCAGTAGGAGTCGAGGCAGCAGCTACACCTGAGGCGAGAGCGAAACGGTCGTCAAACTGCTGCTGCTCTTGCGCCTCCAACTGGGGCTGTGGGGGGCGCTGCAGTTTCTGCGAAGAATCTTGCCAGCAGCAGCAGCCACTAGCAGTACTAGCAGTAGCAGCATTATCAGCAGTATTAGCAGCTGGTGGTGGTGGAGGTGGTGAAGGAGGAGAAGTGGGGACTTGTTTCCGCAGCAGATCCGCAGACTCCTCCACCAGCGCAGAAACTAGCGCAGCAGCGCAAAGCGGAGACGAAGAAGAACTCGAAGCGTCAGAAAAAGGAAAGCCCGTAGAAACAGTAGTGGGAGTAGTAGTGGTGGTAGTTGTAGTGGTGGTAGTGGCACTTGTAGTGGAAGTGGAAGAGTTGTGGGTGGAAAGCGCCAAACCCTCGACTGTTTTGAGCACGCGTCCGTGTTCGCCAGGGCCGTCGCGTCCCCCAAAAGCGAAGATGCAGCCGCCTGTCGCTACAGCTGCAAAAGAGTGTCTTTGGTGCAGCATTGGAGGCAAGTTCAGCCAGTTGTTTCGCACTGGATGAAACCACTCTACTGAGCGCAGCACTCGGCCGCTGTCTCCTTCGCCTCCAAGCACCACTGCTCCGCCCTCCCCCACTGCGCAACCAGCTGTTCATCAAAAATGAGAAAACTCCGCAAAAACGAGTGAACAAAAAGACAGTCACGCAACTTATATATGTATGTATACGCACACTCACTAGTTTGATCATACACCGGTGGGGGAAGGCATCAGACCACTTTCTATACAGAGACGAGAGATTTCTGCAAAAAACAGACGAAACGCTCGCTCTCACTCACGTTAAGGGAAAAAAAACGGGAGGCTTTCGTCTCTCGAGTCTGGTGTGTGTGTGCAAAGCCAGTGTTGATGGCACACCTTCTTCTGTAGTGGTACGTACGGACAAACAACATATATACACGACACTCCTATTTTGGTGAACAATCGTGTATGATTCACAGCAACCACGCAAGTGTCGCAGTGCAGACAGCCACATCAAGCTCCTGGTACGACTGCCAAATAGGAAAAATCTCGAGCTCATATTATTGTCGGAGACCTACGTACGCATGTACATCACTACATGACAGATTTGCTTGTATCACGTGTATATATATATATATATATATATATATATGTGTGTGTGTGTGTTTAGTAGACGTGTTCTACAGTTGTTGTAGTGCAAAAATAGGCTTACCATGAGCAGCACGAGGGTAATGCAATGCTGGCAGTGAATTCCAGCGCTTGTTCTCGAAGTCATAGCGCTCCACAGAACTCAGAGCTGCTCCACTATCATCGCGGCCCCCCACCACTAGAATGTCTTTCTCTGCAGCAGGAACACAAGTGCAGCACTAGCAACAGCACACATGTGAACTCAATGCAAGAGCCATTGTCATTACAGTGTGTGTGCATTCACGTACCAACAGCGCCAACTGCATTTCTTGGCGACATAACTGTAACAGATACATGTACTCTTGTATTTGTAGTATTCTGAGTGTCTACAGCAGTTGTACATCCGCATTGACACCCGTACACAGAAAGGCAGACATATTCGTGCCAGTACAAAAAAAAAGACACGTTACGTACTCGGTAATTACTCTGCAGACTGACAGTCAGGCCAACGGAAAGAAAAGCAGCTTTTCGTGCATCAGCAGCAGCAGAGTCGCGCATCAAAATGTTTGATCAAGTTTCAAACTTCAAAAAGACCTAGGAAAGCCATTATTAAAGTAAGCTGTCCGTAGGAGGTGTCGAGCGGAAAAGTACCGTGTATATCTACCTCTGCGGTAGTAGCCAAGCGGTGTTTGAATATGAACACTCTAGGACTGCTTGAGTCCCCAACAGATCTGCAAATATCGTTTACACAAATTGGCTTGCAAACTCGAAACTCCTGCTCTACTGCCGGGACAGTACACCCAAGAATTAAAACTACGGTAACAGACTTCTCTATCTTCCCCTCAGCGACAGTGGAGCGCCACACTGCATTGCCGTGATTCAGCGCTGGTATTTTCTGCTTTTTCCCCCTTCCAAGTTAGCTGCATCACAACTAACTTACCAGAAATAACGCATGCGACGTGGGCGAATCTCGGAACCTGCAGCGGAGGCAGCTCCTCCCCTAACTGCAACAGAGAGACTTTCCTTGTCTCTTCTGTCTTAATGTGGTGCTGCTTGTAATGACTTGTCCGTTTTTCTCCACGCTGAGTTTTCAGGGAACCACCAGAAAACCCACTTGAGAAACTTTCATCAAATTCGTCTGTTGACGCGCAGCTGTCGTCCCTGCTCGAACCAGTCGCCAGGGCTGCGCCTCGAATGCGCAGCTTATACACGTTATCGACAGCATGTTTTCGCTCATCTGCTCCACCACATACAAAAAGCCAAGGCGGAGTCGCTTGTTCTGTCTGCTGCTGCTGCTGCTGGTTATGGTGGTGGTGGTGGCTTCCCTCTAAATCCGCCAATCTCTGCTGCGCGTTATTATTGTCCTTCACCCCAATAAGCTGCCCATTCTGCTGGTCCTCCTCTTCTTCTAACGGCTGCGTGTGCTGTCCTGTCTTCGTTGTTTCGACAACGTCTTGTTGTTTCGGCGGTTCGTTTTGTTGCTGATTTGTCGCATCTGACTGCTCACGTGTGGGTTTTTTTGCTGCTGTTGTGGCAGTCCACATGGTAGCAGCAGCCTTGTTGTCAGTGGAACAACCCAGCGCAGAAACGGTGATACAAAGTAGAAGGAAAAAAGCGCAGTTTTCCGATCCTCTCTACGATGCTTTTCCGTGACTTTCTCTCCGCAGAAATATGGTGCAGGATACAGTGAATTCTGTATATTACCAAAGTTGCTGCTACATGGAAACATGCTTGCCGTCTGATCACTGCAGGTTTCTTTTGCTGCAGACGGCTCTGTTTCCTGTGATACTTTTTAGACTACGACTTCAGTCGTTGCTGGTGCTCCACACACCGTAATTGCTGCTGCTGAAAAGCTGTATCAACTTCTGTTCACAGATGTGGGCAATCCTTGATCTCTGAATAAACGCCCGGATGCCAACTTAGAGGAAAAGCCGTAAGAACCGTTTCCTCTTTGTGTATGTAAGTAGAATGTAGTCGTATTACCTCTTCATGACCGCCTATTGTACAGCTCATATCAACAAAGTATTTCAGTCACTCGAAATGAGGTATGCAGTGAAAAAATGCGGTGGTCGCAAGCGTGCGGGTTCTCCGATCAATATCGAACCGGTTCTCAAGCTCATGTTCGATCAAATTGGCCTGTATCACGCACGCATGCTTAGCCTTGATCATACGCTCATAGTTTTTGCTGCTCGCTAACATGAGCAATAAGGTTTTCCTCTGTAAGCGTTGCAAGCATTATCTTTTGCAGTCTCCTAGTTGGAGTGCCATTTAACACGAGAAAGAACTGCTTGTCAACACGACGTGCAAGGCAGCGCACAAATCAGAACATGCAGCACCAAGTGGCTCAGCTTAGATGCCTGCGCCGCTGTCGCTGTCAACATTAACCGGAAAACACGGCGCGTGCATAAACTTGAAAATGCAACGGAACGATAGGCGCAAACGGAAACAAGAAAAACAAACTTAAAGAGTTAAAGACCGCACAGTAATTTCCATTGAGAAAGAGGAAAAAAGAGAGACGGAAGACAGGAAGCGAAATACAAAACCGGACATATATGTTAAATAGCACAACGGCCTGATGACAAGGTGGCCCAGCTTTACAGCAGAAGCAGCAACTGATAAAGAGCTACAACTGTAAAGTAAAAGCTAATAATTCACAGTCACATTTCTTCTCTTGGTGGGGCATTCAAAAAGTGGGTACTTAAGAAACCCCATTCGGCCTTACCGACCGCGAAAAATGAATATGTGTACATGAGCCCGAAATCTCCTATATTTACGGAAAGACAGCGGAAATCCTCCTGAAGGGAAACCAATTGAAAAAAAAAATGAAGAGAACTTGAGAAACAAATCCGGAATTACAGCGGGAGGCGTTACACAAGGGGTTGATAGTGAGGATGTGCATGGGTGTCGTTAGAAAAAGAGTTCAAAAAAATAAAAAATAGTCTCCTGTACAAATTGGAGCAAGTAAAATAGTCATTTGTGAAACTTTGTCAAGTTGGAACCACCACTCTACAGAGTCTACAGTACGTCGCAAAAATTTCGAATACATACATTGCAAGCAGCACTCTTGTCGGCCGGTCGCTATCTAGCCGCTCCGCGTGTTACCCTCCGAGCTAACTGTGTTCTTCCGCAAATTATTTTACACGGTTTAGTTCTTTTTGGCTCTAGCTGGACAATTGTGCATCAATTGCTGCCGACAGGTTTACAATGCTGCGCCGACGCTGACAGGGGGCTGCGTCAACGAATTGAAACGTCATTTGTAATACAGCCGAGCAGTGTTGCCAAGGCACGTTGGAAACTGTCATAATCAATCTGTAATGCTCAGCTTCCAAATGAAAGGCTTGCCCATCTCCTACTTTCTTTGAGTCTGCTTGAGGCGCTGACGGAGGCAGCTGTCACCCTTTTATCGTTTTACATAACAGACTTCAGATGTGGTACTGTGCCCGAAGAGCAACTCAACTCTATTTTGAAGAACTGCTCGTCCGCGTCTCACTGACTACAATTGTCCATCAGACATCGTTGTGGACGCAAACTTAGCTGCACTGCATTTCGTGTTCGATAAACATGTTCTTCCAACGTCCTATATATATGCAACCCTCCGGCGCCGAAGGCCCACAACCGTTCCGACTAGGGTATGCAAGAATAACACATCAGATAGAGGCACTTTGCGTATGACATTTTCCTTAGCACGCATGACACACAGCGGCACACTGATAAAAATGTGACAAGGGCAGCATGTGATACGCATATCATGTGAAGGCAGCTTTGACGCATACAGACGTGCGGGATAGCTTCAATGTAATTTTGCGCTGGTATTGGGCGGGATCGTTGGCAAAATATATTTCTTAAACTGTGTCATGTTTGTAAACTCAAGCTTTTCCAAACAAGGGCCAGCGAACCGGCTCCAGCTACTTTTCTGCACGTCAAAGCGCCTGGGGGGTCTCTTGAATGTCTGCATTCTTGCATTTGCATTGTGCTGTACATAGGCCTCACTGAATTTGCTTTCTACGCTCATCAAATGCGGACACAAGTATCGTTTCCGAAAGTGGGATAAAATCTCGATTTCCTTCTGGTTTTCTTGTATCATAGATGAGCATCCCACAAGTTGGAAGAAAATGTCTACTTATCTACCAGCAACGAAAGCAGCCTACGCTTTTAAATTTGTATTTCTTGAACATTGCAAAAAATTGTCAGCCGCTTACCAAGCTATCAGTGACAAGTGGACTTCCGTTACACAGGGCCAACACGGTATTCTGCAAGCAATATCGTGCCTGAATCTCATGTGGTACAGCACGCGTCCTTGTTGAGTGATCTTTACTTGCAATACACACATCTGACAACCGTACTGCTCGACGCCTTCTGCCGAACTTCTCAGAGTCTATATTCAGTTGCTTCACTGCCTATCTAGAAACTTTTAACAAGGAAGTGTGCAATGCTGAGTGTACAAGGCCTCATCTTCTTTTCGACTCAATATCAGCCTCACCCCCTTCAGTGCTCGTATGTGCTCCTCTTGATTCTATATCATAACACAACAGCACATATATCGTATTAGTACTACTTTCAGCATTGGTGGCTGTACTGCCGAAACTAGGTGATGCAAGTAAATACCAAATATTCTTCAAAAGCGTAGCTCCGGCTCTATATGTGAGCTGGCCGAAGCTGTATGACCTACGTAGAAGGGGTAAGATGCAAAATGGGGGATAGGGATGTAACTTTGCACTCACCTCTCATTATCTGAAACGTCGATTAGAAAAACCGATGAAGCAACAGGGCAGCTGAATTAGAGAAACGAGATGAAATATCGACCGCATTTGCGCGAACAGCTCCAGTATATATATATATATATATATATATATATATATATATATATATATATATAGAGGAGTGATTGTAGAGGCGAGGGAAACACGGTAGACATAATTCACCGTGTGAGTTCATGAGGAAACCAGGAGCATCGGCGTAGTTGTTGTGAAAATGTGAGGCGTGTTTCACTTATACACAACACAACAGCGTGACGTCTCCGAATATGTGTAAGCAGAACGCGGAGTTTACCCTATCATTCTACAATTAACAAGTCTCTGCAGGAGCTCCAATTCCTATGCAAGTAGATTAGGGCTTTCAGAAGCTTAGATATGTATGAGGTTTGTAGGAGCATTAAGATATCCTAAAAATGAGTAAGCACTATCACCATCTGCGCTGATGGAAGCGAGATTTATTGGTGAAAGAAATTGCTTCAGCGTGAGAACCTGATTGCCACTGTGAGCAACTTCAACACTGACGGCAGTATTCGATGCTGGAAACAGTTAGGCTTGTCAATAGCGAAATCATACGTAGTCACCCACATTGATTGATATTCCTAAGTACTTGAGACCGGCGTACAATCTGAATTACGACGAAATAATGAGAAAAATATTACCGAAAAAACAACCATCTGCACGATTGAGTGTGGATCATCGAAACGCGCTCGCGAATGCATATCGGTTTTATCTGGAAACTACAAGAGTACTATCTGCTTCTACGTATGCTAGATACTTTGTGGTGCTCCGAGCTTAGCATTTGGAAACAGACACAGAAGAGAATACAATTGTATATAAAGACCCGCAATGCGAAACCACTCACTGGTCGTATAATAACGTTGAATCTGGCCGTACTTCCTGCGTTATACAGAACAACAGATTAGCAGAACATTGGCTTTCCACTCAGAACAATCCTCTTTTGAAGTGAGTCTCTTACCTTGAGCTCAGGTACCATTGAATCTGAGTCCTACAAACAAGACCCTGCTGATGCACCGGCTTCGGCAGCGTCAATTCAGACGCATCGTTACGAGTGAATGCCAGTAATAGTGGGCGTAAATTCTAGAATTTCACGTGTACAACAAACCGCTAACAACAGTTTATACTACGTATTACATCAGCTTTTACTTCCAAATTTTCACTCTACTCTTTCTCCAGAACTATTTTTATACTCATAGTACCTATATCATTAGTACAAAGTAGCTTAACCAAGTCTCATGACCATATGCCATATAGTCTATCACATTGGAACTTCGATTACATAATCCCTGTGCAATGATTGTGGGAAAAGCAACTCTATAATAAAAAATACATTGAGGGTGCCCATGTATAGTCTGGTAAATCTGAGATATTTTGCTTGTTTACCCCAAACAAATATAAGGATTCTCCAGAGCTATTTTTATACTCAAAGAACCTATATCATCAGTAAAAACTGACTTAACCACGCTCTCATGACCATATGCCATATAGTCTATCACATTGGAGCTTCGTTTGCATAATCCCTGTGCAATGATTGTGGAAAAAGCAGCTCGGTAATAAAAAATACATTGAGGGTGCCCGTGTATAATCTGGTAAATATGAGATTTTTTGCACGTGCACCCCAAACAAATATAAGGATTCTCATGCTGCTACCCGATCTCATCTTAGAGAAGAACCGCCGCGAATGAGCAAGGCCGTGGGAGGCAAACGACGATTCAATAAAGGTAATCTATGAAGAAAATATTAGCTTGCTATTGGGATCTGGAATGAATTCGATCGATGAAGCGTCGTGAGTTCGATTTTTCCGATAGCGGTTATGAACTGCTGCGACTGTTGCAGCGCGCTTATGCAATTTGTACTCGTTAAAAAAAAGAAGAAGGTCGACTTCTCGATTTTATTCCCATTTCTTCGCTTGTCAACCATTATTTCCCACCTCTGTGTTTTTGCAGCGTTGTATTGGAGCTAATCAGACCTCATCTTTATTGAATGCAGTAAAACATATATCGCTTGTTGGGATTATCTTCAAAGCATGTGACATCGCATGTGTACGAACTCTATAATTTTTTGGCATTGAAAGTCTTTGACACGTTCCCCACTCCCCATTTCATGAATAGTTTCTACTATATGCTCATTTTATTAATAAGCACGAGTGGAGTTCTAACCTGAAGTCCGACTCACAAGTGAATAGGTACATTGCTACTTATGAATATATATATATATATATATATATATATATATATATATATATATATGTATATATATGCGAATATATATGCACACGTGCAGTTTTTATGGAAAAGATAGTTCTACATCTTCATCTCTTCTTTTTCAAAGGCTTCATTTGAGTTTTTCATTTCTTATGCATGCTAACATCTGTTTAACTGTCGCAATGTTGTCAACAGTCACTGTCCCGGTTCTCCTAAGGCTGCAGCCGGTCTGCCCTTCTTTTCAGTGTTTTGTTTCATAAACCGTCAGCTTCAAATACAAGTCTCTGCAAACATCCAAATTTGTCTGCCACAAGTCCCTTTTTGTACGTCTGGGTATACATTTGTGCTACGATATTGAACATACTCTTGAGATTAGCAGTACATCACACTATTTTGAATCAAGATCTGCTTGTTTCACTGTACAGGAGCCCCGTGTATGGACTCGAGAAAGTGAAAGGCATCACTCATTCACACCTGTGTGTGCTATTTTACACTTCACTTAAAGAGAGAACAGACGTACAAAGCAGCATTGTTTGGTAAGACTATTATAAGTCGATATCACGTTCTTCCAGGAAATGAATGTGCATATACAAGTTCACAGAACGGAAGTACTGGACAATTGCGGAATGCGACTCTATTAGGACTTGATAACGCTTGTGCGCGAAGCCACCGTAGTGAGCGAAGTACCCATATTAAGCCGCAGAAGGGTGCATGCCTTACTTTCTTAACATAATTTGTCGTTTCATAATCCACCCTTCGTTACTTCTACTGCAATTCCGAGTTTATATTATATCCTGGCCACTCTTTCTGTATCTTTTCTTTCCTTCGAGTTACACTTTCTCTTGAGCAGGCCCAATCGTTGAAAGGCCGCTAATCTGAGAATCTTTTTGTTCTAGCAGTAGCAGAGAAGTAGGCGCAGGGTTTCACAAGTCTTTTTCCTGATAGTCTTTTCTTAGTCGACAACAGCCGGTAGAAGTCAATTTTGCCGTGTATGCTACGTCGAGTAATCGCCGCGCACTCCTTTGCAACCAATCCGCAAAGAGCGTTGTAGACATCGACACCACAAGTTTGCAGCAGTCGCTGCTGTAGTTAGTTATCGCCTGCACAACTGCACATGAATAAGCATCAACACCTAGCTCGACAACAAGTATCAGCACTGAAAACGAAGCAGCGTGTCTTGCTGCAAAAAATTTTGAGCTGCTTTCGTTGCTGCGGCTAGTTTGCCTGAGCGAGTGCTCGAATTGCACTCGGTGTGTCTCTAACGCAATTGAATCCTTTTGCTGGAATGCGCTGACTCGCTGCTGCTGCTGCTGGTTGAGTGCTTACTGTTGTATTGTTCCAGCAAGATTCTGAAACAGTAGAACTGCCCGGCACTTGCTTGCTGTTGTTGCTCTGCTGCAACCTTGCTGACTATGCTGCCTTCTGCTGGTGGCACTGACTGACTGCTGTTTTGCTGCTGCTGCTGGCAAACAAAACACTGCAGTGAGTGCTTCTGTCGACGCCACAAATACTTTGAACTTTGCAGCTGTTTTTTCAGTTCTGATTCCAATTCGCCTTTTCTGTGCTGCTGGTTGTGTTATTGTTGCAGAGCTGTGGGTTTAATTGCGGTCCATTTGCTGCGGCTGTAGCGAGGATGAGATTGCCTGCACCTCCTTTTCAGCGGCTGTATTTGACAACGCTGCACAACGACTCGAAAGAGCAGTCACTACTGTCTTTTCCATTCTCTAAGCAACTGTTTCAACCGAAATGGTTGTTTCAGACTGGTGCGATTTACGCTCCTTTTCCTCGCTGCTGCAGGCAGCGGTGCTCTCCCAGAAGCTTGGACAAAGTGTCTGTTTCGTTCTCTTTTTTGAGTTGTAGCGGATACTCCAGCTGTCCCTACACCCGAAAATTTAGCAGTAACCAGAGCGACGGCAGAAAAAGCTTCTACGACAGCACCTACAACAGCAGTGTGAACAAAGAGGGGGGCGACAGGGTGAGGAGGAGAACTAGAGCAGCCCACCAAAACAGCGTCAGCTGTCACGACAGCCTCGAAGATTTTTGCAGCAGCAATAGCCGCACTCTTAGCAGTTTCAGTGCATGCGTCCACGCAGAAAAAAGTCACCGCAGCAACAAGAATCTTTTCAAAGACAGCCAGTGGCGAAGCGCTTCTTGCACCGAAACTTCTGCAGCAGCCCAGTATGATCTTGTGGGCCCTTCTTCATTGGCTTCGTCAACGCCAGTAGCAGAAAAAGGACTAATCCCAGAAAACAGCTTTGACAGCAGCGAGGACGCCACTCCAGCAGCTCCGCGCGTTGATGCTTGCAGCAGCAGCAGTGTACAGACACGAGAGAAGTTGTGGCCTTTCTGCTGCGGACAAACCAGCCAGCAAAGAGCCTCTTTTGCAGCAGATAGTTGTGAGCCTGGTGCTTCCGACTGCACTACAGCAGCAGCAGCAGTAAGCTCTAGTACAACAACTGGCTCTGCAAAGACTGCTGAGGAAGAAGCGCTCAGAAAACGAGCGTTTACAGCTGCTGCTCTGGTCGAGACTGAGAGAGAGAAACTGACTGGTTTAAACAGTAGAGGAAGGGGCGACGAAGGCTCGCTTCCAGTGGCTGCTGTGTGTGCTGTTCTGTTGGCTCCCCTGCTTCTCTGCGACAACAAACACAGCAGCAGCAGTCCTGCAGAGGAAAAAGTTTGGTTCAGCAAACTTTCTGGGGTTTTTAACGGCAGCAAAACAGAGCACTTCAAATCAGGCAGCAACAACAGCCGCAGCAGCAGTAGTTTGATTCCTTCGCAGCGGCGGCCTGCTCATTGTAGTGCTGCGGCCTCTGCTAACGTCCCCAATAAAAGCAGTGCTGGTAATAATAGCAGTGCTGGTAATAAGAGTAGTGCTGGTAATAATAGCAGTGCTAATAATAATAGCAGTGCTGGTAATAAGAGCAGTGCTTATAATAAGAGCAGCATCAGCACTGCTTCTGTTCAGCAAGGCACACCGTTATCCACAAGAACCTGCGAAGCTGCTGCAGATGAGGAAACTGCTGCAACAGAAGCAGCTGAAAGCGAAGGGCTGGCTGCCGCTGCTTCTTCAAAGAAAGACCCTTTGCTCTTGAACGCAGCAAACGCCGCAGCCGAGACAGAAACCACAGCTGCTGCAGCAGCAACGGAAGCAAGAGAGGCAGTCGCAGCTGCCGTTGCCTCAGCGAAAGCGGTGAAAGAAGCAGCAGCGGAAGCACTGGAAACTGTTGCTGCAGCTGCTTTAGCAAGTGCAGCTGCTTCGGAAGCAGAGGAGTCTGCTCAGAAAACGACAGCAGCAGCGACAGCAGCTGTCTCACCGAGTTTAGCAGCGACAGCAGCTCCATCAGCAGCTGCACTGTATCAAGAATTGAGTGCTGATTCAGCCTTGCAACTTTTCTCAGGCACAGCGCATCCTGAGTTGGCTAGAGAAGTCGCTGCTCACTTGAACATTTCTCTCGGACGCGTTCAACTTGGAAGGTTTGCTGACGGCGAGTGTTTAGTGAGAATCCTCGACGAAGTGCGGGGCAAAGATGTGTTTGTCATACAGTCGGCTCCTGCTGCAGGCGGGGACTTGCACAGCAGCATTTTGGAGCTGCTGCTTCTCATCAGCACTTTAAGGCGGTGAGTGAGATTCTGACTGTTGCTTTTTTGGAAACTCTTGCACTCGCTTTTCTGGGGCAGATTCGTTGGTGCTAGCGTACGCTGCAAAGTCTACCGCCTGTATTTGACGGCGTCAGTGGGGGCGCACACGTCTGTGTGTTTATCTCCTGTACATGTGTAGGCCTTTCGTGGACTGTATGTAAGGTTTAAGCAGTATTATACGCTTTTGGTGATATATATTATCTGCAAACGTGTGCGGTATGATGTTCGCACCAGCCAGGTGCTGCAGACGGTCGGTGACAGGGCCTGCATTCTCCACATATGCTTTTCGCCGCTCAACGTATATATATGTAACACATTATATCTTGCATCTTGTATTACTCGCAGGAATTCTGAATATACACACTCGAGATCGAGGCTCAAAGGCATTTGGGCGAATCTCGTTTTCTTTGTGTCGACAATGCTATTTTTATTCCATACATGTATATACACGGCTTCGTGCAGATATGCATCAATACACATATATGAATATATATATGTATATATAGAGATATAGATAGTACCCATATTTTTACTTGATGTATGTGCAGTTCTTCGGCGAAGCGTATAACGGCAGTTGTACCTTACTTACCTTACGATAGGGAAACGGAACTGAAGGGCCAGCGCGATGACATTTGCACGCCCATTGCCGCTGCAGATTTAGCAATTCTGTTACAGGTATGAATAAATTAGTTTCAGCCGCAGAACTCTCTGCACTGCTTGTATGGCTTCTTGTTGCATTCTCACGTATAATGAGCCCCTGCAACAACAACAATTCAAATGTTTGTATACTCGCTCTTTCTCTGTGTATCGAGTTCACCTTCAAATATATATATATATATATATATATATATATATATATATATATATATATGTATATATATATGTGGATATGACATTGTTCATGCTCTACTACACATATACTCGATATACATCTATTTGAGTATTCATACATGAATTTGTATAACAAATGTTTCCTGGGTTTAATTTTGTAGACAGCCCATATGTATAGATATTACGTGTGTACGTATTTGATATTTACGTGTGGATAAGGCTTGTTTTTCTTTGTGGTGAGTGTTCATGCGTATGGTAGCAACTTTCACAAATCATACGTATATACAAAGATGCGCAATCAGCTTTGTTCGAACCTCAATGTGAATGCAGCATTAGCAGGCGACGGCCCGTCTCTCCTCGTACGTATCGGGACGGCTCATATAAAATACGAATACATAACTTTATCTGTGCAAATATATATATATGTATTTGTACATGTCTAAACTGTTTTCAAGAGCTGCTCAATTATAAGAGGTAGGAAAACTCTTCCAAAAACAAACGTGCAGATATATATATATATATATGTATATAGGTTTACATTGAAGATAAATAGACATATCAGATCACGATCAAGCACATACGTGATTAACATCTGCATTCTTCAGTTGGCACAGCAACAAAGACACGCTCTTTGCGTATGTCTGTGCACATGATATCGTAGAGAAGTGCATATATAATTGTATGTATACGCTTGTATGATGTAGTGAATATTTTCTCGCATATCCTGCATAGACCATGAACAGAATTTCTGTGTACGTCTATGAGCCCCTATTCAATATGCTCATGTATAATCGTATAAAATTTTCTATGGAATAAGTACCTTTCATTTTTATCTCATGCGTAAGTTTTGTATATGAATGAGTGCTCATTTCCTTACAGCGATAATTGGTATTTGACTGTATCTGGCTTCTGCAGGTTTGCGGCGCTGACGCTGCTGTCTTTGTAGACGTACACAATCCTCGTATAGAAGGATTTTTCAGTTTACCGGGGGAAAGGGCTCTTCCTATGTGTAACATACAACCACATGGAATAGCGGCTCGATATTTCAGGAAAAAAGGTCTTGTAAATCCAGTTGTACGTCTTTTTTCTCGTATACGCAATGCCTTAAGCATAATGATCTCTATCGTACATACATGTATAAATGGTGTAGACACGAATACACTCAATCACAATAACTCAATGTAATGATTCTCGGACTAACATAGACGTCTTCTTCTATTGCTGTTGAATAAATCAGCAGACCTTGTATGTATGTAAATATATATTTTATGTATATATGTATATGCGTATGCTCGAGTGTGTATCTTTGTGGCAAAAAATTTCTTTTAACGATCTCATGTTTGGCACCGGTCATATATACATTGTGTGTCTGCCGTGAGTCAACTTTCTTCAAAAATAGGGTTTTTGCAGCTTGTGTTAAATCAATGCGTGCGTTTGACCGTCTTATTCTGATCTCAGCACGTATAAATATATATATATATATATAGTTATATACATGTATGTAATATTGGAGACAATTTCTTGTACCGCTGCTCGAATGAATAGAGGCGATTGCGACAATGTATCAGACACTGCTTTTGCGTCAAATCCGCGGTTTTTCAGCAGTATACCCCTACTGTCTGTTATATATTAAGTCCCACAATTCAGTACTTCAAGGATCAATCAAATGTATGAATTTGACGTCGTAGTCCGCTGTGAAGAAGTGTATATGTATGTTTTGCGCTGCGTTCCAGTAGATGTAATAAAAATTTTTCATTCGAATGGAGCTAAATGCACATACTATCCTACGTGTTCAGTTTATCTGTATACGTAGAATCCTTCAAATGAATAGGGGCGTATGTGCCTAATGTATAAGCTCAGAATTTAGCGGCGCACCGTCTGAACAGAAAAGCTACGAAGTACTTATCGTTCATTGAATTTTCTTCCAGAAATTTTATCTTACTATGATATTTTCAACTGCACTCTTCTACCCATATCAATATATACTAAGATATGCTAATTTCGATGTGTTCTGATTTGTTATAGAGATTTTATATATTTGTAAAGCTCTTCGTAGTAGTGTATACTGTGTCTTAATATATCTTTATCTTTTTCGAACAAGATAAAGAAGAACAAATTCAATAGCTGTTTGCTTAGAACAGCTGCTGCTACAGCCATACTGTAATTTGGAGTGGAAACGGATGAACTAAATGTTTGTAGTTTGCAAAAAGTATGAGCTAGGGTCGAATGAGTCGCGCAAAGAAGACAGCTGATTTAGTTTTTGTACCAGGCGGAACTGTTTGGAAATGGTATTTTCGTCAGTGTTGCTGTTTTTTCTTAGACTGCATTGCTGCTGCTGTTCATTGGCTGCGCAAAGCCATTTGAAGGCAGAATTGCGTTTCGTTGCTGCTGTGAAGGCATCTCAAGCTGCTGATGCTGCTGGTGCTTCTGTTTTTCTTACTGGTGCTGCTGCTAATGCAGCTAGGATTCTATTCTGTAAAGCAGTTGAGGCGATGTTTTGGGTAGCTTTGCTCATATGAGGACTTGTAGTGCTAAATTTGTCACTTCTGGTGCTTCGAGTGCATCTAGACTCATTTTGCGGCTGCAGTGAGGGCCCTCCAGTATGATGGTCTGCTTTTATTTTCTCTTTTGCACTTCTCTGCACTTGATATTTGGTTTTTTTCCGATCTTGTTGCGCCTTCGCACCAAGCCATACGGCTGCTCTGATCGTCTGCTATTGTCACTTAAGCTTGCCGTTGGCTTTTCATGCTCGTGTGGTGAACTACTGTTGTTGCGTTTAAATCATATACCTGCTCATTAATGTAGTATCCTCAGCGCTGCTGTCTGGTTTCTTCTGATGCCGCTGCTGATTTGGTGTTGCCACACAATCTATACAGTCTCATTTGCAAATTTCCCACTGCACACATACACTCAAAAAATTATGTATATATGCATTTTTGGATGTTGTGTTCATATATATATATATATATATGTGGATCTACTATATTTATGTACATATAAGCTGCTGGGGTTTCTGTTTTCGCTACTGCTGGTGTTGGGGCTGCTTTCTTGTTGCTGAGACTTTCGATTGCGATGAGTTTTATCTGTTGGTGTTTTGTGTGATAGATTGTTGCTACGGATAATACAGCGGGAGAAAAGGCAATGGCCATGTGGACTTTGATGAAGAACCGAGGTGTGAAGGCTGGCTTTACTACAATGGTACAGACTCTACTCTGATGTGTGTGCTGCGATCGGTTTCTGTTTTAAACTGCCAAACTGTTGCTACGGTGAAAGCTCTTGCGAGAGCAGAGACGATGTCGATTATAGTGTCTTGTCGACTATCGCTGCTGGTGCTGTTTCCACTGTATTTCACTCAGTGCTTGCCCGTTAGAACTGAGTGAAATGCCTGCTTCTGTTGCTGCGTTTGCTGTTATGAGGGTTGTCTGCTGGTTTTTTTCCTTCTTCTTTCGCTGATGACGAGACTGCTGACTGTTGTGTTACTTCAGCAGCGAAATATGACGCGCTTCGTTCCATTGATCTGTTTTCTGTTTTTCAGCGAAAATTCGAGTAACCACCAGCTTTGCTTTCCTGCTTTGTATGTGCTGCAATTGCGCCCAACTGTGGTTAGCGAAATGCTGAAGCTCGGGGCTGGCACTAGAGTTCATGGCGGTTCTCGTAGAGATGGGCTGTCTGCTTCGTATAAAATGCTGTTCTCCTACCCTTTGTGCTCGTTCACCACCTTTACTTCGCAATTGCTGGTGCTCGCATGGGCAATGATTGATTGAGGCTGTCGCTGCTGGTGCTGCAGCTGCTGTTGCTTGCGTGCGATTAAGCTAGTGCTTTGTAATGGAGAAGTACGAAGTTCGCTAAAAAGTTCGAGAATGACAGCTTCAACCAACCACAACTGCTGCTGCTGTCATTGACGACGTATTGCTCTGCGTTTCTGACTTGAATCGATGCGGACGCATTCGCCATGCACTGCATCAAAAGGTGCTGCAATCATTTGTTGCTGCGACATTTTCGAGAGAAAAAGCGAGCCTCCCCACGCTTTTTGTGTTTGCTGCTGCTGTGAACTGCTTGAGAAAAAGAACAAACTCGAAAGTTGTGAGACGCACTCGTTCAAAAAATAGGCGGCTTTCGCGGACCTGCGCTGCTGATGTGTGCTGAGGCGTGGTTCTTCGCTGTTTCTGCAATGGTGGATCAAATTTGGCTGCATTGAGGCGTTTTTTTTGGAGATTTCGCTGCTGTTGTTTGCTTACAAAAAATTTGTGCGGCTGATGGGGGGTCTGCCTTTCAGGTGTGTGATGCGCCGAAGCGGCAAGTGCGAGAAGGAGCGCCTCTTCTGCCCTTTTCTTTCTCGACTGCAGCTGCAACAGCCTCTTTTCTGAAGCACAAAAGTGGCAGCAAGAGCAGTAGTAGTGCTGCGGAAAAGCAGAAGTCAAGCTCTCCTTCTTCTTTCAAAGACAGTGCCCCTCCTTCTGTCGTGGAGATGCAGCAGCAAGGGACCAGTAACCAAGGGCAGGACCAAGAAGAGAGCTACAACTTGGTAGGCGACGTAGTTGGGCGCGACTGCATTATTGTGGATGATATTCTCGATACAGCAGAGAAGGCTGAGGCGACAGCTCGCGAACTGCGTGCTTGCGGGGCTCGCAGAATTTTCATGTTTGCCAGTCACGGTGTGTTGTCTAAAGGGGCCGTGGATCGCATCAACAAAAGCCCCATTGAAGAGGTCAGTCAGCGCAGCTGCGTCTTTCACAAACAAGCATGTGCATTTGCAATAGATTCGCACTTGTGCAGAAACGCGCGAGAGTGAATTCAAGCCCTGTTTTCTCGCTTGTCTGGGTTGAGGAAAGACGTCTCACCTTCTTTTCTGTTGGTGTGGTGTGACTGTGCAGGTCCGCTTCTGTTGTATTCGTACGTGTATACTGGATTTACTGTGTGCGATAAGTGCAGGAGATGCTTCGTCAAGAAATAGCAAATTTCTACTTGTGTGCACGTATTCTGTCGTCAGAAAGATATCCGAGCCGATATTTTTCAAGTGCAGAATGAATGACGAAACAGAGCATATATAGATGTATATGTAAAACGGTATTTACTTCATAAAAGACATGCAAAAGTGTTCAAATGCACTCCTCAATTCAGTCTGAGTAGTGGCGTCACTTGCTCACATATGTTCTTGAATGCTCTCAATGATGTAAATTCTGTACGTCGGACACATAATTACGTAAACGGGTACTCTTCAAATTATAATTCAAAAATGGTGCACTTTCGCCCACACAAGTTCTTCACTAAATTGATGATTGTCAAGTGCCGTTCCCTTCCTACACGCTTGAAAGCACGTTCGTGAAGATACCGTCTGACGATAATTTTTTTCCACCATCAGCGTCACATGATGTTATTGGAGTGCACAGCAGCAGTAGTAGCTGTTCTAGAGAGGTTTTCTCGTTTGTCGTGTCCTGTCTGTCCTTTTTGTAATTGAAAAAGAGTGACATAACGCCTTCTTCCAATTGTTTCTGGAGATGCTGGTGCTGCTGCTGCTCCGTGTCTGCGTGCACCGCTGATGCTCTTTTGCTAGTGCGTTAACAAGTAGATTTCTCTGGCTGCGCCAAGGGCTGCAGCGTATCTAAAAATACTTCAGTAAGTGTATCTTCCTCTCAGTAGTCTACGGCCCTTTTTGGTGCTGCTTCTGCCGCTGCCCTGCTAATGAAGCCCATGTGTCAGTTCTGTTGCAGCAGTTTCGCTTATATTTGCTGCCGCTCTATGTTGTCCTGCTGCGCTTGCTTGTGGTAGGTCCTGGTTACGAACACAGTGCCTATTCCTCCTCATATTTGCTGTGAAAAGCTCGTTGTTTTATCGGTGGGGAAAGTGCTGGCTGAGGCTATTCGCCGTCTACACGAGGAACAGTCTGTTTTGGCCCTCTGCAGTAACGAAAAAGACTATAGCAAAGGCTTCCAGCAGCAGCAAACACCTGTCAACAGCCAGCAATAGCACATTTATGGGACCCGTAGTCCTACGGCACACTTAAATATGGGTATGCATATGTGCATGCATTTATACCTATCATACGTACATTTTTAATTTTTTATTTACGCAATTTTATGGGTGTCTACCAAGTCTGTTATGTTATTTAAGTCATAATGGACAAACATGCGTAGCAGAGACGAACATATGCATAAAGATTTGCTTTTATGCCAGTTTTCGAAATTCAGTGACGTTACTGGTTCCTCACGCGTTGACGTCTCTTCAATATAAATAACCATATATATATATATATATTATATGTATATGTGCTAGTCATCAGATAATGGTGTCTACCGCGAGTGAGTTGTGAACTCTCCATGTATATCTTTATATGACCATGAAGAACGAGGCGGAGAATTGGCTAGCTGATGCTGCTTTTGCACGGACAAGGTCTTCTGCAAGACAATCTCACTTTGGTATTGAAGGTTGCTGTCGCCGCTGATTCTGGATCTGTCTGACAGTTATGATCAATATTGTCGCTTTATTATAACAAAATTTCGCATATTGGTCGACGGTGCGACGTGCCTGTAGAAGTAAAAAGAAATCAATTCGTTGAAGATGATGTTCCAACGTACAAAAGCGGGTGATTTGTGCCATTTCGGCGCTAAGCAGGGCAATAAAGAATGCTTTAATTCCAACGTGTTCGGGCTAATGTTTTGCGATTTTTAGAAGAAGTGTACGAGACAGCTAGGCTATTTGTCACATATAAACCTGCATATATTCATGATACATTTATGTATATATATATATATATATATATATATATATTCAAATACATACATGTATCAACATAACTTCGAAAAATTCCACCATTATACGGGTAAGTACGTGTATATATTTATATATATATGTATTCATATATTTGCGTTTACATATGTATGTAGCGCTATGTTTTTTATGTTTGCATTTTACTTGGTTACGGGTATGTGAGTTTATGTTCAAGCTCATAATCGCGCTCACGTGCCCTTCTTACCATATACAAAAGTCCTTCACCCGCGCTGACTGGAATGCGCCCTAATGAGTGATATGACTATGCCATTGATTCTGAACAGCTGCACAGCATTATACGCAGCCACAAATGGGAGATTTGAGTAGACAAGGCAGTCGTTGTCAAATTCAGTTAAAAATTTGGATGGCCTGAATTTTGTCTTCATAAAAAGCGTTTGTATTATACATGTAAACATTGTGGTGTTAACAGCATGTGGTGATTACTTGAAGAGCGTACTACGCTTTTGCAGTGTACCGAAGTGACCGCAATGAAAAAAGTACGTCTCACCGCTGTAGAGTGGCATATATATGTCCTCGGCGCCTTCACTTTCTCTATGCACGTGGTCTAGTACAGAAGAACATTTTTAATTCAAGTGGTGCTGCCAAATCACGCATTGAAAGAAATTTCTAGTGACGTATTGTTTTGCTGCAGTGGAAAATGCTGCTTTGTTACCTCTGCTGCGACATGATCGTTGGTGCAAATAATTTTCTGTAAATCGGTTGCGTGAAGGTCTATGAATAGTTTTATTTTGGCAATGAATGCGCATTTGGTGGTGTTAATTCTTCATTCCATACATATATATATATATATATTTATATATATATTTACTTCTACACGAGAACTCTATATATAAGGTCTGTACACAGTTACTCGACATGTATATGAAAATGATATCCTGCTGGAATGAGAAGATCAGAAATCTTAATGTGCATATATATATATATATATATGTATATTATACGATATGAAAACACTTATGCTGTCGCTACGCAGGGTAAGAGAACAATACTATTAGTACCTATTTACTTGAGAGCTGCTTTTGCTGTGCGCTTTCCACTGCTGCTGCTGCTACAGTTGTATTCAAGGACGCTGCGTGCCGTCAAGCTCAATGAGCGTAACACGCAGTAACAAAGCTACAAAGCCTAGTATTTGTAGTGTTATTGAACTTTATATCAAAGCTGGGTGGAAGAAGCTATGACGAAAATACATATATATATGCATATGTATATGTATATATATATATATATATGGAGGAGCATGAGAAGTCTCTATGTATGGAACTAGTAGATTTGTCGACTTAGTAGCATTCTACAATGGCTTCAAGAAGGAAACGCGGATTTCCGCACATCACCAATCAAGTAAAAAATTAGCGTTAGATCGATACTTAGTACCGTAATGTATCCACACTAGCAATATTACTAGTGCTCACCCAAATCACGGGAATCTGTGTCGCTGATACGTCCCCTGAGAGATATATATTACTAAAAATGATGAGAAAAATCTCGGTCGTAACGGGAATATCTTGGCAGCTATTTGCGTAAACGAATAATGCAGTATCCTTTCTTTGTATTCAAATGGAAGATATTGTTATTGAACCGCCTATTTACAAAATGAGAATGTTGACACATCAGATGAAAATTCAGCCTCAATTGTGGTTATTCGTCGTGATTGATTAGTATTGCTGGGTAATCAGCGTTGTGCTTGGCTGCTGCAGGTGTTGTGTCTAGTTGTGTTGTCGGGCGCTTCCTGGTGATCCAACGACGAGAACACTCACATACCTACACAGCCTTAGAAGCCAAAGTACGCAGGGGCAAACAAATTAGAACGGATATATACATGATACACAAAATGTTCACAGTGTGCACCATTGGTGACTCCAGCTCTTTGTAACAAATACGAAAGAAGAACTGGAAACATGCACGCCGTAAGAGTTTTTGTAACGGTGCTTGTTCAAAGAACAGATGGGAACGGTCTTCGTATTCTTTGCCTTGGTGGACTTACAACTGAAGTGCGAGTCACAAAAGGTCAATCGCACCTCGTGAAGGACAGCAGCTGCAGCGGCAACATCCACGAAAATAGAGAGCCACTCCGGCAGCAGATATAGGTCACTGTCAACACTGCTATGAGCAATTATAATTGTATTCACCTGAATTAGCAGCAGCAGCACAGGTAACTATCTTGTGCCAGGTCGGCTTGTCTGACTTAAGAATATATAGATCGTTTGTTGCTCAGAAAGAAAAGCTTTTTTTCATGTATTCTCTCATTAACAGAGGCTACTCAGTAATATTGATGATGTGTCAGGCTGATGCACACAGTATACTCATTCACTACTGAAGTATATATATATATGTATATATATATATATATATATATATATATACATACTAAAAGACCTATGTATAAACGTTTCCTAGTGGTGCAGTAAGAGTCGTTGTCGTGTGTTCTACACCGTAGGCTACTACTCTTATTCTACAGTTACGATTAGGCGGCGCCTGCGTACTCCTCTGTCTTTGCTCAGGTCGTCAGTAGCCTACTTGGTACCTTAGTAGTGAGAGGCATGCTGCACACAGAAGAGCAGTAGCAATTAACATGATACTGCAGATGCTACAGGTGTGAATTCCAGGTTTTTTTTATCCTCGTGCTTTCGGATAAAGTGCTTCGCAATATATATAGAGTTGAAATGAAGAACTAGAAGTTTTAGCTTGGTGTTCAAAGACTAACAAGTTCCTTTTTTGAAACAAGGCTCTAAAATTTAGAACCAGATTTTTTCTCTATCAGTAAAAATTGCATTTATCTAACGTCCTTTCCGAAGAGACTAGGTGCTTTGTATGTGGTTGCCGTGCCAGTACCCGCTATATAGTCTCAGCACATACACTGCGACGCGAAAAAGTCAAAGTCGTAGAGTTCAACCCACGTGGTTAGAAATAACGTATGCACTACTATAATCTGCGCATCTCAACAGTGGGCAATTCTGTGCAGTCTCAAATTGCTGATTTCCTCTTTGAAGAATACCAGCTTGATGCAGTCTATATCAAAGTAGAATAATAGTCCATACTTGTCTCAGTCCACATCCTCACTCACAATACTGCCTACGAGATATCCAGAGGCTCTTTGATATGAAGGTTCCCGGTACATGTTTCAAACACGTGCTGAAATAAGTTCAGCCACTTGACAGAATATCTGCTTATCTTTGGAAGATACGTGCACACAGACTGAGAAATTAGTCAGTGACCCTCAGGCAATGATTGATATCTCAGAGCGTGCCCAAAGAAGTCTACCTGCACGATCCAGTCTACGGAAGAAATATTATGTAAAAACAGTGCTTTGTAGTATGCAGGACACGACGTCGATACATGTTAGACATGACCAAGTACGTGCGTGTTTTTCAAACAGTCATGCGTCATAGTTTTAAGACGTGTATGCAGAAAAAAATTGAAAAAGTTTTCCCGTTGCTTGATAGTCCCTCACCGGCCGCGCAACACGACGCACATTCTATATTTCAAGCTAGCCACAATTCCACAGGCCTTGCCAAAACGCTTTACAACCCTCGCTACATCGCCATTCGGCTATGAAAAAGAGGGCAATTTTGCAATTGTCGTATCCACACACTACGTAAACTTCAATCGCAGTGCATTCGCACTTACAAAAGCGACGCGTAGATAGAGTCGTCCGTCTCACGGATTTACGGAGACTCGTACGAACCAGTTGGTTTCTCGCTTCCTGTGTTGACGTCTCACTTGACACATGGACATCAAAAGTGCACATAGAAAGCAGGACTTGGTGAGGTAAGGCTTCTTTTTTTATGCTTGCAATAGAAAGGGACTTATTTACACATTGTCACAAAAGCCATCATTTTTGCAGCTCCCGAGCGTGCTCCTCACCTTGTCACACAGTTGCACAATCAGTTCGGACGCTGAAATATGCACAACAATTGACAGCGGCGGGCTTAAGTGTGATATTACGTGTGTGTTCATCAGGAAAATATTTTTTTCCTGAGCAGGAAAAATTATGCGACTTTTCTCCATCAATAACAGCGCGCAATAGCGCGTGGCGCAGCCATCTTTCCAAGTGCAGAAACCGTCTTGCATGTGGAATGGTGGAACTAGCAGATTCAACTGAAATGTGCTTCTTGAATTATATTTTTGGCGTGTTGGGAGTACGAAAAAATTCGCTCGTGTGCGTTATGCTTCATGACAACCCCAATAAGAAAACAGCCTTACACCATCCCCCATCATGGGTGGTGGTGTCTTGCGTACGTTATCCACTTCTCCCGCTGTCTTCCACTTTAATCTCCTTCTTCTGTACCACTACAGCACCTTGACCGCGGCGCATGATATTCCTAACAGTAACGCGTTCCATCCCTTACAAGCATGTCAATCGGAATTCGCAAGGTCCGTATTTTTAGATTGTCGTGCAGCGTTACACACTAGTCATGACTGGAGTTTTCCAGCGATTGGCTTTTGCCCCGGTTATAGAATTCCTCTCGAAGTTCACAGACCCACAGGACCCGGTCAAAAGTCCTAAGTCCTTCCTTCGTGCATCCCCCAGCTGCCTTCCAGTGCATTCGTGCGTCGCCAGCATCTGCGCACCGCGAATGAGATACATGGAAGTGCAGATGATTACCTATTGTATGACCATCTTCACCACTCAAGTGTGTATAGCAGAATACGCAGAGCTGTGGGCGTTAGTTGATTTTGCGCGCCGAATGGTAAAATTCCCTGCAGAAGTTTGTCTGTTAAAGGCAAGCTGGAAGTCAATCTAGAGAGAAGGTCTCTACGCGGCATTTTCACTCATCATCCATGTTGATCGTGTCGAGCAGCGAGATTTCGTGCTGCTGCTTCCGCTGAAGCTTTCCTTTTCTACGTATCTCCAGCCCAATTCAAGTTTGGGTGACAATCTTCCTCTTTGTTCTCCTAACTACCTGTACACACCAGCCAGCAGATCAGATAAATTCCATGGCGGCTGCCGTCCTGCAGCAGCCCCAGCAGCTGCTGAGTACACAGCGGGCAAAGCAACAGCGTAAGCACCAGCTATTGCGTCCTGTACAGCCACTGCAGCATGCAGTAGGGCAGCAAATATCACTGCAGCAAGAATTGCGTGAAGCAGCTACGACTGCAGCGGCGGTTTCCTCTTGTTTAGCAACCAAACATCCTAATCCAACTGGCGATTCTGCAGGAGGTGCAACAGCAGCATCTACCACAGAAGCACCTACAGAGATTCCACTAGTACTGCAGCCTTCATTCTCTTCTTTTGACGCAGCAATGGCTGCTGCTCGAGCAGCTTCTTCGCGTGTGCGCGTAGCAGGTAAGTTTTGGAGAGCAGGCATGTGATGAAGGACCTTTACACTGCCACCACCTGTTTTCCTCTCAGTCTCTTAGTTTCCTAGACAGCTCTGTGAGCTTCTCCGAGAATTCGCATTTTCTGATTTTCCACTGGGAGCACAACTAGTGCATGCGTTTTGTTCACTCCTACACACAAAACACAAACGATGCGCAGCATGCCGGACCTGTTCTCTCTCTCCGTTTTTATTCGATTTATACAGCTTGTTGCTATAAATCCCGGGTGTTTGCACTGCGGCTTCCTCGGTGTTTTCTCACCTTTGAGGCAGGGGAGAATGCGCCTGAATAGCCACTGCTGTTGCACGGCGTCCGTCTACACTCTCTATAGAAAGTTCGTAGTGTTTTGAGCCTCCCTTACTGTCTCCTGCTTGCTCTGTAGATACTCCATGAAGGAAATTCGAGGAGTTGCGTGAGAGACGCACAGCTGAGACAGATAGAGTGTGTTTGTTGCGCGCCCAAAATTTCTCCATATCTTTTTGCTGCAGTCCGCATTCGCGGCTACGAGTCGGATAAGGGAGAAGCCACCGCGGCTCCCACCATAATTCTTCGCACGCTAAATCGCGATACTTTGCAAATCACAAAACCAGCTTGTTTTTCATCAGCTGCAGCTGCTGCAACCCTCAGTGCTCCCACGACGATGGCGGCAACAGCGACTGCTAGTACGCCCTGCATTTATCTTTCCTCTCAGAAAAATTGGAGTCAAGAATTTACTTTCGACCGAGTGTTCGATTCTTCGGCTAGTCAAGAAGAAGTGTATATGCACACTACTCGGTTTCTGCTGCCTCATCTTGTTTTCAACGGCATCCACGGTAAGAGCCTCGATTCACAGAAAGAAGACTCTTCGGAAAACTGCAGGTCTTTCTACGCTTGAGTATGTAGCCTCTGCATCTCTGTGCAAAAGAAGAAAAGCCTTTTTCTTCAGGTAAATGAAAGACATGCGGTGCTAGTAGATAAGCCCATCACACAATCAACCAACCAGTCACTGAATGAAGCAGCTGGTGCTGAATGCACAGGGTTGCAATTCAGTCTTTGCATGGAACAGGTCTTTCATTTTCAGAGACAGCACCTTTCTCTGTTGTGCAATTCACACAAACGCGAAGTTTGAAGAGATACGTGTGCAAATGCAGTACACAAGTGAGTTGTAAGTACGTATATATAAGTTATGTATCATATTCTTCTCTACACTTTTGCGTCTATACCAAACTTTTTTCTCGTGAAAAAATCGCGCTCGACAATCAAAGTGTCTGTCGGAAAGCGAGGAAGATAGACAAAAAGAACAAGCATGTGGAGACTCAGAAAAAGAGAGAGAGTGAAAGTCTGCTTGATAATTTCGACTCCTCTTTTCACGTGCAGGCACAGTATTTGCTTACGGGGCAACTGGAGCGGGCAAAACTCATACAATGATCGGAAATGAGCAACAACCAGGCATCATAAAGCGGGCAGTGCAAGACGTGTTTTCGTTGCTGCTACTGCTGCAGCAACACACCCGCAATTGCATCAGCAGCAATCTTTCGTCTGCAGAAGGATCCTGTTTAAGCGCTGCAGCTGACCCTTTTGTATTGGAGAGCAGTTTGTACAACGGCAAGCGAAGTCGCAGCAGAAGCAGACGCTGCGAAGCATGCAGTAACTGCGCTTTTTTTCAAGGCTGGGAAGTCTGTGTATCTTATTTAGAAGTGTACAACGAACGCATCAGAGACTTGCTAGATCCTGCCAGAGGCAACCTCGAGGTGCAGGAAGACAACGGGAAAGTGCGCGTCAGCAACTTGTCTGAACACGCTGTACGTACACCCGGCGAAGTGCTCGAGCTCCTCGCGAAAGGCAACAAAATACGTTGTTGTGCCACGACTGCTGCCAATTTCACCAGCAGCAGATCTCACGCGATTTTCCAGGTAAAACACAGAGGAGGCGCAAATACGTTCTGAGTCGGAAAATTTCAGTCAAAGACAAGTATACTGCGCCCAACAGCGCACAGCTCTGTGCTAGCCCTCACCGGCGTTGTTCAAGTCTCAAATGCTCAGTGCCCCCACTGCTTTGGTACAAAACTCACTCTCTTCTTCTTCTTCGTTACACAGACTCTTGTCTTTTTTCTCCAAGTGCTAAATCGTACTTGCGCCTTCGCAGAACAGAGTGATACACGATATACATATATATATATGTGTATAATGCAGCAGAAAGCGCTGCTGCTTTCTAACGCTGAAATCACTACTTACATATGTGTGCATATTTGTACAGATACATGCATGTGTGTCTCTCAAACAGGCTCGCTCAGTGCTTTTTTGCGTTTAGGTGTCAGTGAGAATGGGAACGCAAAACAACGAAACACATGTGTGCATTGACTGGTGGCAGATGAGTTGCTGCTAATATATATACATACATGTTAAAGTGTGTACTTTACTCGTATTATGCATGCGTTTGCGCTCTGTGCGTGTACTCGGTCACAATCAAGAATGTGAATAGGTATATTTAACGCGTTTACATGAGCACTGATATCGGTCGCGCAAATATCCCCGTAGTTGTGGCCCCCTATTGAAAAAAAGTTGCGTATGTCTATATATATATCATATATATATATATATGTAAGGAGATATATGAATATACAGTCATGCATTGTAGTTGTATAATATATATATATATATATGTTTTGAGGCAGCAACGAATACAAACGTTGGAGCGTGCAAATTTTAGCTGTATTTGTGTATTTCAGCGGCCACCTTATCCATCGCGTGTAGGCTTTGATCCATGTCTGTACGTTTATCTATACATAATATACGG
>NW_028292800.1:0-30398 GCF_964252035.2 Podarcis erhardii | reverse complement strand
ATGATGAAGTTTTGCAGCCGCTGTAAACAGATCTTGATATCAGATCTTTACTTCTAATTTGGTGCACCAACGATGTGTTTTCTCATTGCATGCTGTTGTAAGCTCAAAACTGATTTGTACTTTTCTCTTCGATAGCGCGTATCTGTTCAAGTACGTTCGACTTTTCCAGTATATACGTACATATACATATATATATATATATATATCATGCACCTTACGGTTGGGCAAATTAAGGGCCACTGGAAATGATATAATACCACGCTCGATTTTGACGTAAGTTTTTTATATGACGTGAACTTAAATATAAAATAATAAAAAAGAGTGACTTGTTCTGCGCAATTGGCGACATACGACGAAGGCGTTACCTGGTCCGCTAGTATCATGAATGTCACCAGTACTGGAAGTGTATTTTCAAACAATCCTTGTGAATGGTTTGTCATTTAGAAATAGCTGATAACAAAATAAAACCTTTGAGTATTTGTTTGAATTATAGATGATATCAATATTCGTACTTTTAAATATTTTTTTGGACTGTAATCTGATTCCCAAAGTCAAATAAACAAGGATGTTCTTGCATGTCTGTGTCAATTTCTCTCGTATACACGTATGCGAAACATTGATTGATTTAGACTGCGCGCCATGTTTGCCAAGAAGCAGAAAAGTGTAGCGCTGTTTAACTGACAGGAAAGCCGTACATATATATATATATATATATATATATATATATGTACGTATATATATGTCTTTCAGCATGTTGCAGACAAAACTCCTCTCGCTTTACAGGATAAGGATGTATTGCAGTGAGCAAACGTTAGTGGGTCTATTATATATATATATATATATTTATGTATCTAAACATACATGTGTAAGTACATATAGCCGCTGAAGCTAGTTTAAACCCTATTTTTCCCAAAACCTATTAAGGCTATTATTGAAGCTGCACACGAGGTTACCTTTAAGAATAAAAATTCCGATTAGCCGGTGTAAATACGCTGTATAACGATAGTGCAAGATTTACTTTTTCAAGGGCGCATTATTTTGCTCCCATTAATAGGTGAGCGGATGAGATTTGTAGAAAATTAAGATTTGAGTAGTTCGAAAACTTTCTCAAACTTGAGATTTATGGCAAATTATGCAAAGCTCCTTGTCATATATCTTGAGAGCTTTTCCAGTTGTTCTCTGATTCATGTGTATGGCCGCGAGTACCGTGTGCAACAGATAAAGATACCTATAGATTTAGAATAGTTTTATATTTCTGTATACACGATGCACGAACATTCGAAAATTATGCAGCAAAAAATTATTACGGCAGAATTTGATCACCTCATGTGTCAGTTGATCGGCAAGTGCATCTGCTGCCGCGTGGACGACTTCGCATCCAGCGAACGCCAACACAATCACAAGAAAAATACACATATATGTTTATGTACATATACAGGTGTAAATGTAGAATATATAAATATATATATATATATTGAAGCGTATACACATGCGCATGCACGGGTACACTGCTTACACAATTCTACAATTCTCGTTGAACGCGCGTTGGAATTCTGCCACGTAGTATAAAATCTCAACTCCCTTATCCCAGATTTTCAACGGGTTGTGTATGTATGTAAATTTAATTGTTATTTCAATTGTGCTAATTCTGATATATATATATATATATATATATATATATGTATAATGATTATAAAAAGTCGTATGCCTGCTAGAAGATGCGCTGCACAACGTCAAAAGCACAATGTGAGAGTTCAAGCATTCAGATCGAAATTTTCAATACTTGAACTTCAAATCAGGTATTTATATAGCGAGTTACTGCACATGATATAATGAATAAATAAATATATATATATATATATATATATATATATAACTCATGGCCGCGTATCAGATACAGGCCTTGATTGAATATATGTATATATATATATATGTATAAACAAATTAATATCTATATGTATATATTTATATATATATATATATATATATCTTTGAGCGCGATTCAACAATTTCAAAAGGTATTCTAATAGTAAGAAGACTAATCAACGGTTTCTCTGTCGCTCCAATTTCTTCTTCGTTTCCTTTCGCCTCTGCACATAATCATGAACAAACAGTCCATATTTACAAAATAATTCTTCAAAGCACTATAGCACTTGAAATAAAAAAGTAAATTAATAAATATATACATATATATACATATATATATATATAGGGCTTTCGTATAAAGAAAAATGCAACAGAAAACTGTGCCGCCTTTTTCGAGATGTTTCTGCTGTTAAGAAACAGTCACACAATCTAGAAACTAGGACTTCTTCATTCGCTTTGAGGGCTGCGGTTCCTGTTGTATACACTGCGTAGTAGAAGGAAAAGAATTTATAGCTTTCTTGGAGATCATACCACACACCTCCGATCGTTCAGTATATAATGCAAGTGTGCGAACACCTTTGTCCTGCGGCTGCGGCTCTACGCGGTGTACACGAGAAGAACGTAAATGCTGTAGCTGGGTTTTCATCATACCTAAATATATATATATATATATATATATATATATATATATATATATGAAGAGAGATAAACAGATATATATATATATGTATAAACATATATAGGTAGATAGATAAATAGATAGATATAGATAGATAGATGTAGGTATATAGGTAGATAGATAGATAAATAGATACACAAGATATATATATATATATATATATATATTTATATAGGTAGAGAAATAGATGTAGACATATAGAAAGGTAGATGAAAAAATATAGATGGATAGATGGATAGATAAATAAATAGATATAGATAAATGATTTGATAGTTAGATAGACAGATAGATGGATATATATATATATATATATATATATATATATATAGACAGACAGATAGATAGATAGATAGACAAATAGACAGATAGACAGATGGATAGATAGATAGATAGACAGATAAATGGATGGATAGATTGATAGCTGAATAGGTAGATAGAAAGTGGAATACCAAGATTTTAAAAAAGTCAGTCGTAGATATATGAAAACAGATGGTTAGATACACACATACACAGATAGATAGAAAGACGGATAAATAAATGCTTGTATATTTCTAAAAAATCCTACTTGTGGCTCTCAGAACGCCCGCAAGCAGATCGTTTATATGTGCGGTCACACGATTGTCAGCATGAGGATTGCGCATATGATATAGGAAGCACATATGTATAATATATATATATATATATATACTATATATATATCAATTCAAGTGCGCAGAGTATTTGGAATCAAGTTCTTAATAAATAAATTGATATCTTCTAGCTTTTCGAATGTATTGAAATATGCAAGCAAACGTATAAAGCAAGAGTGCACGCTAGCAAACGACTTTTACATGGTGCTGTATTGTTCAAGATACGTTAGCATTAACGAAAAATGGCAACTTTGCAGACACGAAAGTAGAAATCTAAGCCACCTGGTAGACAGCAAAAGTTGAAAAGCAACCGAAAAGAGACGTGAGAGAGAGAGAGAGAAACTCGAATAGAGAAGACACACTTCTGAAAAACGACTGATGGGATCAAGCAATGACAAAACTCGCAAAAATTGACTACTAAAATGAGATGACTAGCGAGGAAGGAAAAAGCAAAGTTACGGAAAAAATTGCAGTACAACATTGATAGGAGGGACAATCACCAATTATTATCTTTAGTATTATAATCGTGTTGACTGCACATATACGTGTATATATGCACTACCAAAGCAGCGACCCACCGAATGTGGTCTTCAGAATCGTCAGAGTCGACTTCGACACAATATTTTCTGCTCGATTTTTTTGAAGGACTGCGTCGTTTCTTTCCCCGACTTTTCCTGCTGGAACAGCAGCATCAGCAGCAGCAATGAACTATATACACATATTCGTAGAGATTTATGTATACATATATATCCTGTTTCTTCCTGCTGAAACAGCAGCCGCAGTGTAGGTGCAACGGCAATCCTGATCTAGCGCATTTTGTAGCATCCTTCAGTGCTACCCTTCAACGTTTTCAGAAAGTGAATATATAGCTCGTCTTAGACTAGCTATGGTCTCTATTATATTGATGTCCGCATAAGGTGTAACTTCCTGTACAACTGATACATGCAAGACACATAAAGGCATGTGCACGCAGTGCTATTTGTGTGTATACATATATATATGAATTCGGATGCAAAGTATTCACGAACTAGTGCAACAGCATACTTGTCAGTGCAAGGCTTGTCAAGCGCGTTGTAGCTGTGCCATCTCTTTTGATAAAAAATTGCAAGTACAAATGCTTCTTGAGCGTCATACCCTATTTATGTGGACTCATATATTCGAATACATAATGTTACATGTTGAAGCATACGTGAAAAAGGAATATGATAATCGTGGATATATATATATGTATACAACTGCATTACACAATTCCCTCAGGCACAGAGAGAGATATAGTTGGTGGCGTGAAGTCCACTTCAGCCTAAACGCAGATGGACAAACATTGCTATCGGATTTATGACAAGCAGATAGCAGATGAATGGTTCTTTTGGTTTCGAGCACGTGACGCAAGCTGATATGCTACATTTGCCTTGTCCTGATATGTATTACTCATGGCGTCCTTTCTGTTTCGCGTATCTGCAAGAATTACATGGCTCACGCATTATCAGAGGGTTATCACAAGAACATACCACGTAGGTTCGAATCATGTTTTCTTGCCCACTACTGATACACATAGCGAGTAGGTTATTCTACAAATTCATTTTTTGATACGAACGGGCTCGTCCTCTTCTAGTGGCTTCCGTGTCTGATGTTCAAACGTTCGACTCGTGGTCTACTTAGCGGTGTTTAATGTCCCCAGTTTATCTGAATGGAGCAAATCGAACAGATGTGCGTTACAGCTGCTAGCTCTTTCATCTACAAGAACTTTGTTGCAGCTTACGTTGACCAATTATGCATGCGCTCGCAGCATGAGGGCTCCTCACAAAAATACATATATCCATATAAAAATGTAGACGAGTATATCTATCGACGTATGTTAGTACGTGTCTGTACAAGAATATACACTTGAGGCAAGACTTTCAATGTATGCCTACGAGAGTTCTTCTGAAGAGACTTCGTCGCCTGAATGCGAGCGATCGGAATCAGCGCTAGATCCGCTGCTGCTCTCCGAGAAGCTGCTGTCGCTTGAAGAGCTGCTGCTGCTGTTGTGCCTAGCTCTTCGACGCTTCTTCTTCGAACTCTTTTTGTCTTTCTTTTTCTTCTTCTTGCTGCTGCTTTTGCTGCTCTTCGCTTTTTTCACTTTCCTACAGAAAGTTCGAGAAGTGCAGTCTCCCCGCAATCGACACACATACAATGCCGGGTGAAAGACGGTTATTAAGTAGAGTAAAAGAAGTGCTTATCTCGTAGTAACTCTGCAGCGCTAGCTTTCCTCGGTAAAAGTTTATCAACGAATCTATATATATGTATCTACACATCTTATTCTGTCGTACAAGATGTATGTCCATTCTGTCCTCCACAATTAATACATATACATATGTATATATATATATATAATAGATGATCAAAGCGTCTACCGCGCATAAACGTATGCGTATCCATTCCTAATTTATGATTGAACCGTTGCCCACTTAGGCAAAAAGTCTCAAGACAAACAAAGATAAAAGGCAAAACGGTCGTCACATTTGAAAGCCTCGCCACATTACAGAAAGGATACTCGTCTTGAAAGTAACATAATGCTGTCTCGGCATATCCTTATTGAAAGATATTCTTATTTATCTAGATATATAAATATAGTTATATACCTTGATTCGCTGAGCTATACGCATGTGCGTCTAATCGCCTGATGAAAATTTACCGGTGCACATACTTTGAATATATATATGTATATTTACATATATATATATATATATATATATATATATATATAGATATTGATATATACAATTGTAGTTTATACTTACAATTGTAAAGCAAGTGAACTGTATTTACATTGACACATAGGCAACACAAGCAACGATCGATATCTATATCTATTTCCATTTACCTATTTACCTATTTATCTATATATCTATCTATCTATCTATCTATATCTATATATATATATATATATATATCTCTCTCTCTCTCTCTCTCTCTATATATATATATATATATATATATATATATATATATATATACGCAATTTGATACCGGAAGACCTAGATACAATTTATGTAATATTTTTTTATTTTATATCTATGTACATATACACGTACACATAAACACATATTTTCACATATATATATATATACAAGAACAAGTCTACCCATGATAGCGGAGAATGGCTAACTTTGGCACCTGTTTCCATTGTAAACACGTGCACGCCAGTGTCGGCGTCCTCTAGAAAGTGATTGAAAGATGAAATGAAGCGTTTACACTTACAACTAAGCTACACATAGCAAAATACATGTTCATGTATATATATATATATATATATATATATATATATATATGATCCAAGGTTTAACGTATCTACCCCCTGGTATGTGAAGTATGTGTATACAAAGATATACAACTTTATCTACAGCGCGTTGCTGAGAAAAAACAAAGTAAAGAGATCCCGTAAAGGCACTTACCTGGGTTTTTTCTGTTCCGCCACTTCTGCCTTTTCTTGCTGCGAGAACTGCGATTGAAATAGAGCATCTTCTCCATACAAGTTGGTTTGTGAATGCTTGTCCAACTCCGCGTTGAATCTCTCTTTAAATCTCATCAATTTTTTGCTAATAATTTGATCATACATTCGCGTTATTGTGCCAGCTGAGTCTTGTGGCCGCGGCACGTCTGCAGGGCTTATTCCGAGGCGGCCTGCACTTTTGTGTTGTTTGCAGTACATTTTCAGCTGAAGATATAAATAGGAACAGATGGAGGCAGAATCGGCAAATTTTAGGGGGGGAGAAGAGGTAAAAGTAAAGACGTCATATGCAAAACATGCAAGGGTACCCAAACAAAAAAGATTTGCTGAGTATTCTAACGTATACAAGAGGACGAAAAACAAGATATAAAGACGAAACTTTGTTGCCTCCATTATGTTTCAACTGAAAAAGGTTGCGAAAAACAATAAATTTGTACACTTCCATACACGAATGAAAAGGATGTGTTTATGCAGAATGTGAGCGAGCTCCTAGAAGAAGAATGAGATACTTAAATCAGATAACTTGACTGTACGAGGGATAAATTCAATCGATCAAAAATCTTAAACTCACAAAAAAAAACAAAAACCTGTACTTTCTTAGATCTGTGAAATTCTCACACAAAGAAGAAACAACTACTAGACATCTGGATATAAAGCAAGGTGAAAGTTCTGCTGAGCTTCCTGCGAGAACATAAAGTTCACGATAATCACTAAGATGCGGTGATGATATCTAATAATTTCCTTTACAGCGCTGCTCTACTCAAGGAGGAAATACAACTTCTCCAAACGACGAAGAATCATATATGATTTCGTTTATGTCTGGCCGACGAATCTCTCCGTGCAGAAGACAACGAACTCTACCTCACAAACAGTTCTACGATGACAGTGGAGTGAAAAAATAGTCGCACCCAACGAGAAAATAAATAACAAATCAACTTTTGGAAAAGAACTCTCGTTTTTTCTCCACATTAATGACATAAAGTTATCTATAAAGTTGAGGAGTTCGTCTTACAAAGTGTTCCACCAAATGACACATTAAAAAAGTTGCAGCTCACTCCCTACCGTGCAGTACGGACAATTCGCCACTTTATTGACGTCCTCTCTCCGCGGCCCCATCTTTATCAAAAATTCGAGGCTCAAACAAGTTAGCTCAACTTCAATTTAAGATGTGACAATAGATATTGGTAATCCAGTCACATAAAGCGAAGAAATTGCGTCGATACACTGTCACAACCCAACACCTGACGCAAGGGCGCGAGCGGTTTTCCGCACTTCCTCTGCTTTTATGCAGCGTTTGCAGTTAGTTTTCGAAGCTTCGTACACATGTTTGCGAATACATGTGTCCTCCTTTTAACTAACCATACGCTGACTCCCTACATATATATACACTTACTCATACAATATAAAAAAAAGAGAGAATGTATGCTTGAATGTTTGTGTCATTTATCGGTTTCTCTGAAGTTGAATATCACTTAGCGAAGAAAACTGCCCCCATCTTTGCGCCCCCCCCGTGAGTAGTATGAGCCGAAACGGAGGATTTGCACGGACAAAATTCAATTCGTCACCTATCATAAATTTACCTGTTGATTCTGAATGCTACCAGAAAGTGTATAGTGAGAACCGCGGAAGTAAATTGTTGCAAATTCGCGCTGTCTTAAAAAGCCAATGGAACGCATGCAATGATTATGCATTGAACAGAAGATTCGCTGAACATATACATATATATATATACATATAGATATATATATATATATATCTATATGAAATAAATATACATATATATATATATATATGAGATTATACGTGTAAACTCCAGCTACAAGCATCCAGTATCAGTACAGATAAATATGCGTGTATTAAAATTAGCTGCCGACGCTCGTAATCGGATTGACGGAATAAGCCTCCTGCTGTGCCCCATTGACCTCCAACCTGTAACAGGTATCTGACCAAGTGAGGAAACCAGCGATTCGATGAATAGTTGTAAAAACGTGTTTTTATGGCGCGTACCCATTTATCAAACAAAATTTACTCAATGTATGGTCTTGCGAACTGTAAGTCTACAACTGTTAGTATGATATCTCATAGATCAAAACTACCACGGATTTGAAAAATACTTGGAGAAACGTTTTTTCATGGTGCCTACATGGTTATCAAACAAAACATATACAGTATATGTCCGTGGAAACCGAAGACCAACTTCCACATACACAAAATTCTTATAACACCCGCAGCAAGCTCCGTAGAGCGAGTGCTCACATTGAGCGAAACCTCTAGATTCTTTCATAAGCACATGTGCAGCTTTTCATGAATCTGTTGGCGCGTGCGTTGTAGCTATTTAGCTTACACTCGAAATCCAGCTTTATTGGAAACTCCAGAATTTCGAAATGCTGCATACACGAATGATTCGTCTGTTTCAGTGAGACACTCTTGGTAACAGCAAAACCTTTTTGGCGCTCTAATCAGCATTCTTACAGCTTCAGTGAATGTGGAAGCAGTATTGAGGAGCAGTTCGCGTTATTTCGGTAGCAAATTGACACAAATATCAGTAGAATTGATATTTGAAGTTGAGATGGGATCAGTATTAAGTAAATTTTCAACCTTCAAGAACTTGAATATCATGAGATAAAGGTCTGGGCAGAACCATTGAGACCAGATCAGTATAAAGTATATTTTCAACCTTTAAGAACGTAGGTTTCATGAGATAAAGGTCTGGGCAGAACTTAAGCGCTTCATTATATAGAAGAAAAGTGATTTTTGCAGCACGCTGAGCCTACTAGATTGGAGAGGTTGTGTACACAAGATCTGTGATTTACCATTATAGATACAAACACATACCCGTATATAAGTTCATGTATATAGAACGGCGGTCCTATATATATGTATCTATTCATATAAACTCGCATCGCACATTTTTCTCTTGTGCCTTTTCATTGAAAATGTCCTCAGGAAACTAAAAAAGCATAACAATTGCGAGTAGGGGAAAATTCGGCTCTCATGTTCCTACTTTGTGATTCATTATAATAGTTTGAGAAAAAAAAAGTTAGTCTTGCAGGAAGTGAGATCTGATGACCCGTCGATCACACCGTGCTCGACGTGCTTCTCTGAGCTTGGTCTCATTCCAACATTATGTGAAATATGATGTA
Source organism: Podarcis erhardii (assembly GCF_964252035.2). Taxonomy (NCBI): domain Eukaryota; kingdom Metazoa; phylum Chordata; class Lepidosauria; order Squamata; family Lacertidae; genus Podarcis; species Podarcis erhardii. The sequence continues at coordinate 20,591 of NW_028292800.1, read as the reverse complement.
TCATAGAATATATTATCGTTAACTTGAATCTTTGATATGATTTACATAAAAAGGGTCTAGCATTTGCGGAGGCTGCGTCGAGAATGTGTCGATACACTACAGCAACCTGAGTCTGCCGGTGCAATGTAACTACATTGATACTTACAAGCGAAAGGAGGAAAGTAAATTGCTGCTTCCTGTGAAGCGGTACTTCGACGATAGCGGGAAAACTGCGCGAGAAAAATGTTGACGTATCTGAAAAACTTCTTGTTAGTTTGTATCCTACTGGGCTCAACAAGCGTGTGTAGCTGGCAGTATGTGAGCGGCTTTCTCGCTCCAACTGGACCTTATGCCAATATCGTCGACGTAGTTGACGGTACCTGTGTTACAGCTACTTAGGTATTTTCATATTGATAATTTATCAAGTGTTGATATAGGTTCAGTTTGTCTTCTAGATGAAATGAAGATTGGCGACAGCCCTCCGCCTTCAGAGTGCCGATGTATGTTTACAAGACTTGGTAAGAATGGCAAAATAGTGCTAAAAAAAGGCGGCCCAGTGCATCTGAATATCGGGGCAGCAACGGCGAAAGAACGATGTGCAGCAGTCTCCGCGTCCGCCACTGTGCAAGAGCAACAGGTCACCATATCTGTGTGGCCTTAGCTATTTATTCGAGTTGCAGCTGAATCTTGCACTGCAGGAATGCGAGGCAATTCCATGCGAAGTGTGTTGCACCATGCGAGTGGATTCAATTGGTCAGTTTGATAATCCGCATAGATTTCTTCAGTAGTAGGAATATGCTGGTTACCTACGGCAGCTCTGCCTGGAGAGGACCGCACACATTTGGTAATTTATCTTTGGCATTTCAAGCGGAAGCAAGTTGGTTCAACGCTATCAGGAGTGCAAAAGAAAATGTCCCAATTCGGATGAAGTTATTCCAAGTACTAGATTTCAGCTACTACGAGTGATATGGCAACAACATTTACTGTTTCACAGTCACTGAAGACGTTTCAGCGCCTGTGTTCCAAGCAGTGAGTGACCGCCTTTCGTATAAAGCAATCTCTATTCGTTTGTGGGAAAGACTGCGTTGCAGTTGATTGATTTTACCAACGTTCACATCCCTGCTGTCAAGCAGCCAGTTCTCCACGTCACTAGATCCTCTGAATATGTTCCTACAGTGCCTGCGGCTCTGCCCGTGTGGGTGGCACCCCGAAGAAAAGTAGTAGAAGCGGAATACACAAACCGGGCGCTCCCGTCGGAAGAAGAACTACTTCAAAAGAATCAACTTTCTCCGCTTGCAGATCGTGACACTTTATCCCGTGTGAACAATGAAATGATTGCGCAAATGCCAATCAAAACTTAAACAGCATCCTCGTCGCCTTTCCAGTCGAACTATGAAGTCATCGTTTCAGTCTATCTAGGGGCAGTATATATTTAACGTCGTCGATTTGGTGCAACCACGGTTGCCGAAACTCAGCAAGACGCCTCATGGTGCCTGCAAAATCGAAGTTTGCTCTGCCCAAAACATACAGTTAGAGGTTTCATACAGTTGTGTGGTACCTGTACAACTCTATTCACATATAATGCGTTCGTATCCGAATCCGACTGTGACTTATGCATCGATTACACATTGCTCTGTCAGTTCACAGCAGCAATGGAATAAATATGATTTTGGAAACACATTCTCGGTCAATCAGAATACAGTCATGTTTCAGAAAGGTGCTGCCAGAGATTCCTTCAAAACCACGCCTGCAGTCAAGGACGTGCGAACCCGAACTGGCTGCGTCAAACATATATTTTTTTCAAAACGTACTCCGAATTTCTTTTATACTAGCAGTAACATGCGATTGTGATATAAGGTAGAAGATACAGACCACTCATATGCAGGAAGTACATCTGCAGTCTCTCCTCACTTTAACTCAGGCTGAGGATCTGCGTCTCCTGTATGATAAGGCCCATAGAGACATTCTAAAATTGAACTGCGGCGAGTGGCCCAATGACAGCCACTGCTTGTGAAAAGATCACCTACCCATATGCAAATTCAAGGTTACGATTTTTTCATAATCCACCCTGTCTCAAAAACATTTTCAATCTTATAAAGGACCAAAATGGGACACGCAAACGTTTTTGTGGTTCTGCAACCATCTGCTAATCCACGACGGATATACTACAGCTTGTCATGCATTTGTTATTACTGCGCCGTTGTAAGTCTTCATATACGCTACATCTCACGGAACGTCATGCAGTTTCTACTACTGCGCAAGAGTGAGCCGTCCAGATTCAATAAACTTCTTCGACAAAAGAATTTTAGAGAGGTTGCACACACTCTCTACGACACTCTTCTGCACACTTGGAGGAATGCCGAACATAGCATATAATAAAAGCTTCTCTGCAGAACCCTGACCCGCTTATGAACCTCTCGACTCAGAAGCACAAAATGAACCTGCCATACAAATATGTATATATATATATATATATATACATACATCCATACATGGATATACGTACGTATATGTACAAATGTGTGGTGTGTATGTTCAGATATACTTTTATATATATGTATATTCGGTTGAAGTGCACTTTTGTTCCTCGTGAAAAACATTTTTTTCTTCTATTGAAAGTGATAATGAGACATATGCTCCCATTGCCGCACATTTCGAAATTGATGTAAAGGACAATTCATGTTGTATAACCCTGGTAAATGCGGCCATTGACAATCGACAACTCCTTCAGAAGGTGGGTATTCAATGCTCTATCACACGCAACGAGATGTTACAAAGGACGTCAGGTGAAAATCGTTGTATCAGGTGATACTAGCCTTGACAGTATACTTATACTTTTGAGGGCACTAGAGAGACGTTGTAGGGGAATAGCCGAAGGTAGCTGCTACAAGCAGAAATTATCAGTATACGTGTAGGACCGAGCATTCCTGCAAATAGTCAGCAAATAGCTTGATACAGACTCCTACGTATTATATAACTCTATTCCCTTCCGGCACAGGACAAAAGCAAATGTGCGACAAATATGTGTACGTAGGTAAAAGAACTGCCGGTATCAGTGACATTGTTATACAAAAAGTTTAAAGGCAGTCAGACACAGTGACTTTATCGAGTGCATGTTCCAAGCATCGTTTCCGAATTTCGATTCTATTCTTTTACTTAAACAAAGAATGTAGTTAACGAACTGCAAAAAACGATGCATGTACCGTTGTGTTTCGGTGGGGTTGCTGTAAACACCTGAGAGCTACTCGAAGGCGAAGACGCTGCAGCCTGATCTGCTGGTGCAGCAACGCAGGCGCTGGTGGTACTCCGCTTTGACTTAGTAGGTTTCGTCTTTTACAGGGTGCTGTTGCTATCTGCCCGCCGTCACGCTGCTGCGGCTGCTGCGAGCTCTGCTTTGGCTGAAAGTAGAAGGGGCCCGGAGCAATACATACGTTCTTCGTTCATATATCCTATTTTCCCTTCTTGTTGCTGCTGGACAGCGAAACGGCAATTTAAGCGTTTGGTATGGAAAAGGATGGAAAACTTTTCTGCTGATGTTGTATACAGTTTTCATTTCCATCGTAAAGGAGCTCCTGTAGTAGCGCTGACGATGCGATAAGGGAGCGTTCAATGCGCATGTAATTTCGGTCTTCGGTTTAACGGGAAACGTCGCGGCTGCTACTGTTGCTGCTGTACTTTGCAGCAGTTAAAAGCGCTAGTACTGTTGTCGCTTGGCGCTTTCGTCTGAAGCATCGATTGCTAATTGAAAAATATATTCAGACGCTTATTTGTTGACGGTACAGGAGAGCCCTCACTGAGTTAAATAGCAGCTGCATCAAGAGCTGCAATAGTCATTATTTTTGTGAAAGACACGCTACAAAACCGACTGTAATGCTACTTGTATATTCTCAGTATTTCTATCTTCTTCGTCTGTTTTTTCTTCTCCTTCTTGTGTATTGCCTAGGGATAGCAAACTCGTTGAGAATGATGCCTCTGCAGCGCTCGCTGCTCAACGCGCCTCTCCTTCCAACGTTGCTCCTCTTGCGTGCGCGCAAGCTGCTGTCGCGGCTCCTCAGTATCGTCTCAGCGCCAATCAAAACGTATTTGCTTTGCAGTTTCTCTCTTGTACAGTTTCTTCGGCCTTTCTCGCTGTTCTTGCTGCATCAGTCTCTACTGCTGTTGCGACTGCAGCGCCAGTCCCTGCCGATAGTGTTGTTGCCGCTCAAGAGGCGGCCTTCTCCTTTTTTCTCATGCCTCACTTCCGCTTCCAGCAGATCATAGGGGCGACGGAGCGCGCGGCAGCAGCTGCTGCAACAGCAATAGCTCCAGCGGCAGCAGCGTCTTCGGCAACAGCGCATTACCTCTACAGTTGCTGCTGGTGTGAGCGCAGCACGAAGTAACGTGCTGTTGTCTCTTGCCGCAGTCTTTCAGTGAAGTTTCCACGCCTGAAATGGAAGAAGAAGAAGAAGCAGACGACTTGCTGCGGCGCATGCAGTCGGCGCTGGAAGACGATGATGAAATCAACCTCTCGAACAGCAGCAGTCGGGGCACAGCCTTTCTCTCTTCCAGTGTTGCCGTCGGTTCTGCACTGGAAACAGGGGCCCCACCAGGACGAGGAGAGACTACAGCATCGATATTAACAGGAGCATCCTCGTCTGGTGGAAGCAGCGAAGGCCTTTCTGCAAGTGTGCCGCGTTTCCATGATGGCACCTTTTACAGCTTTTCTCGTAGAAATTCACTGCTGGGAGGCTCTCTGGATGACTGCTGCAGTAGAAGCAGCAGCTTGGAAGCAACTGCTCTTCCCATGTCTGCACGATTATCATTCCACTATAACTCGAATAGCGCTGCTGCTGCTACAGACTTTACTGTTCCTACTGCTGCTTCTGCTGCTGCCGTTGTTTCTTCCCACGTCGTGTCAGGCGGAGGAGAGAGAGATGTCTTTGGGGCACCAGACTCTGCAGGGTCGGCAGCATCTGCATGCACCACACTGCCAACAACAGGGACAACTTCTGGTTTGAGAGGCCTGTTGTCCAGCCCTTCGAGACTGCAGCTGCCCTCAACTGCTGCTGCTGTTAATCCTGGTTCTTGTGGTTTTGACCCTCTTAGTACTGCTCGCACTCAAAACATAGGCGTCGGCTTAGCTGCTCTACACAAAGCACTTGCACGGAAGACTCAACGTGCGGCTGCTGCTGCTGCTGCTTCTGCTTCTGCTGCTGCTGTTTCGGATATTGGGGTGGGTGGTAGAGTCGGCACAGCAGCAGTGCCAAGTACGCGATGTATAAGACCAGCTGGATTTCTTCAGTGTACTACAACTGCACAGACAGAAGCAACAGCAGCAACTGCAGCAGCACCAATACTAGCAGGGGCTGTTGAAGGCAGCGGAGGAGTCTTTCTGAAAAGTTCCACTTCTGCGGCAGAAGCAGCAACTACCGCACAGGCAGCAGGTGTACAGACAGCAAAGCCAGCAGGTGTACAGACAGCAAAGCCAGCAGGTGTACAGACAGCAAAGCCAGCAGGTGTACAGACAGCAAAGCCAGCAGGTGTACAGACAGCAAAGCCAGCAGGTGTACAGACAGCAAAGCCAGCAGGCGTACAGACAGCAGAAACAGCAGGCTTGCAGACAGCAGAAACAGCAGGCGTACAGACAGCAGAAGCAGCAGGCTTGCAGACAGAAGGGACCGCAGTTCCACAGGAGCAGCAGGCGAGTGGTTTGGCAAGAGTGCCCGCAGTGAAAAGCTCACTAGGAAGAGTTTGTGGCTTTGGTTCTGCATTGACGTCATCAGGGAAAACAGGCAGTCACTTGAAACTAGAGGCTTCTGGAAGAGAACAGGAGAACTGCGATGTAGTGGCTGCTGCTAAGGCAGAGCAAGTGTCCAAAACTGCAGCTGCGCTGCCTCATAGCAGCAGTTCGCTTTTATGTCGTCAGCCAAGTCAGAAGCAGCCAGTGCCGCCTACGCCTGCTAGCAGAGCTGCAATTGACCCCACTGCAGGCGGAAGTAAGAAAGGGGGAGGAATAGGACTTGAAGAAGGAGGAGGAGGAGGCGCAGCAGCCAGTTCTCCGTCTAGTGGAGACGTGGACGGACTTCAACAGCAAGGGGGGCAGAAAAGAAAAAAACAGCAGCAGGATCGACAGCTGCAGCAGGATCGACAATTGCAGCAAACTCGACAACTGCAACAGGATCGACAACTGCAGCAGGATCGACAATTGCAGCAGGATCGACAACTGCAGCAGGAACTTGTACATAGACAACCAGAGCCACAACAGCAGCAGGAGGAGGGTCGAAAGCAGCAGCGTCGAACAGTGGAGAAAAGAAGTCGACAGCCACCCTTAGTGAAGGCGCAGGCAGAAGTGGCGAGGGATGTTTCCACTGGGGCTGCGGTTGCCTCAGCAGCAGTCGTCAGCAGCCCTTGTGCCCCTCAAAGTCGAGCTGCAGCATCACAACAGCAGCAAGATGAACAGCAACGACGACTCAAGGAGGAGACGCAAGAGCAAGGACAGCAACAAGAAAGTGCGAGACTCGTTTCCCTTATCCCTCAGGCTGCAGCTGCTTCAGTCAGCGACGTCAACGGCAAACTCCTCGTCGAAGCTGTGACTGCACCAAGTGCTGCTGCTGCTGTGGATGGTGCTGGTACGAGAGAGGGACTAGTTAGCACTTTGCTGTCAGCTGCGGAAACTGCGGAGGAGAGCAGAGGAGAGCAGCAGGAGAAAGAGGAGAGTAAAGACGAGAAGGCGGTGGTTTCGACGAGTCTGGTCGCCTCAGACGTCGTGGACACTGCGGGTTCTTTCGCTGAAGAGAACCTCGAAGAAGAAGAGTTGAAGAGCTCGTCTAAACCAATAGCAGCCACAACAGCGGAGGCAGCAGCAGCTGCGGCAGTGACGTGGCTGTTGTCAGGCAGTCAGCAGGAACTGAAAGAGCTGCTGCATTCTCTGGATGTGTGCAGCAGACGAGTGGAGATGAGTTTCCTGGAAGAACAGCGTCTGTTCGAAGAAGCAGCAGAGACCCTGCTGCAGCGTCTAGACGCCGAAGCGGCTGCGTTGGCTGTGCAAAACAGCTCGGTGGTTTTGCAGCGTCAACGCATGCTGCAGCGGCAAATCGAGCGACGGCGACGGCTGAAGGGGAGAGGAGCAGAAAGGCGGCGACAGCCACGACAGAGGCGCCCGAGAAAAAGCGAGAGAGTCGCCACCACCACCATTACTGAAAGAGCAGAAGCAGCAGAAGGAGTGCCAGAACAACTTCCTGCAGCAGTTCTGACAGCAGTGGGTGGTGGGGAGCAGGAGAAAGCAGCTGACTGGAGGACGAACCAGCCCTCCACTGAGAGCGTCTGCTGCTGCGCAAGTGGAAAAACGAGAAACGCAAGTCCTTCGCAACAAACGCAGCAGCAGGCTGTGAGCAGTGACGAGGACGAGAAGGAGGAGAAGAAAGCGAGCGCGTCAACAACTGCAGAGCGTGGAAGTGAGGTGGTTGGTTTCAGTGCGAGTGAGCGCAGTGCAGCCACCACCACAGACTGGGAAGGAGAAGCGAAGAGTTCTTCGTTGTTCGAGGGGAACCAGCGCCTGCTGCTGCTGCAGAAAGAAGCGGAGGCTGAGGACGCAGCCACAGTGGCAGCAGCGAGTGACAACAACAGCAGCAGCGGAGAAGTGGCCACCACGACGAGTAGTCAGTCTGCGGCGAGTTTCGAGTCTCCGCTGCACAGCGACTCTGCTGTACACCCCTCTTCCTCGCCGCCGTGGGTGTCTTCTGCTGCTGAAGAAGAAGATGAAGTCTCCAACAGTGGCGGTGGCGACTGGGCAGCAGCAGCAGAAGCTGCGGCTGCTGCTGAGGCTCTGAAAATTCACGAGCAGCGTCGGCAGGGCTTGCTGAAGCAAGTGCGTGAGGCGCGCGAAACTCTGCTTGCGGTGGTCGGCGCTGTCGAAGAAGACATCACTGTGTTGGAGAAAGAAATCGCGGGTTTGGCAGAGGCTGAGTTGTTTGCTGCGCACACTGGTGACGTCGCTGCAGGTGCTGTCGACGGCGTTGTCGACGACTCTGCTGTGGTTGAAGAGTCGGCGAAAGGCGCAGGTGAGTCTTCTTCTACTGCGACAGTTGTTGCTGCTGCTGAAGGCGGCGAAAAACGCCGTCTGGTGCTTCCTGCTGGACGTCTGCATCTCCGCAGCAGCGAAAAAGCAGTGGCTCCAAAAACAGTGCTGAAACGGCAGTGCCCGCTGCAGCACTGGCTGCTAGTTCATGCTGTGAAGAGCCTGCAGAGACGGGAGCTGCTCGTTTTCGCAGCAGCGCCTCTGCGGAGCAGGGCTCTGTAGTTGTCGAGAAAAAGACGGAAAACTACAACACTGAAAACCTGGAGTCGCAACAGCAGAGGCGACGACAGCAGCAGACATCTTCACTGGCTCGCCTACGACCCGGAACGAGTAACTCGCCTGCAACAACTACTACTCCTACTACTACTCCTACTACTACTGCTGTTGTAGAGATGCTGCGCACTGGAGAGGCCAGTGGTGCCTCTGTGGTAGTGGATCAGAGAACTCAGCACGAGTAAGCGACGACTTTGGGAACCAGCAGCTGCAGCAGCAAGCAGCGCAGCCGCTGCTTCTGCCCCTGTTGCTTTCGCATGCAAGTCGACGCTCGAACGGGGGGGGGACTGTGTTGGAAGAGAGAGGGCGAAACGGCTCGGAAAAAGAGAGGAGTGCTGCTGAAGCAGCCGCAGCCTCAGCCGCAGCAGTTTTTTCTCCAGGAAGCAAGAGTGAGTCGACTCGCGCAGAACAGCAGCTGCTGCAGCTGCTTCGTGCATGCAGCGGGTGGAGCGCAGGGAAGCTCCAGCAAAGCAGTCGAGAGGGAAGCAGAAGAAGTGCGAGCAAGTCGAACTCCAGCGCTTCTTCGACTGCGTCTCTGCTTGCAGTCGTGGGGCGGCGCTGCTGCTGCTGCTCTTTTTTCTGCAGGCAGAAATTCTGAAGATTTCGCTGCGTCTTCGTCCCACGCAGTAGCGGCGTCGTCGTCGAAAACAGCTCCACCAGCAATTGCAGCCCCAACCACAACCGCAACAACTACAACAGAAGACGGCTCAATAATATCCCAGCATCTCCACAGCAACCACAGTCGCCCAGCACTGCCTCAACCAGCCCTGCAGCAGCAGTCGAGTGGAACTTCCTCAGTCTTCGCTCGCACCACCAGCAGCACTTCCACTAACAATAATAATAATAGTAGTACTAGTACCAGCAGTAGTAGTAGTGGTGGTGGTGGTGGTGGTGGTGGCGGAAGATGCGTGGGAGGAAGACGACGAGGGGGACGGGGTGCGGCTGTGGTGAAGGAGTGGGAGATGCGTCTGAGAGAGCAGCGAGACAGCCGCGTTTGCCTCTGGAGTTGTTTTGGCTGGCTTCGAAACACGCTGAAGAAGAAGCGGGGACTTTGGCTGCAGCAGCAGCAGCAGCAGACGCTTCTGCAGGGGCTGCAGCAGAAGCCGAAGCGAGCAGCAGCAGCGCAAGAACAGCAGCAGCAGGAGCAACGGAGCGCCTTGCACAGAAAGAGCACACTTCGCAACAAGGAGAGAGGAGTGAGTTGCAGAAGCTGCTCGTCTGCAGTGGAGAGTCGCAGCCGGGAAAAACTGCGCTCCAGAAAGCGACAGCCCCAGAAGAAGAAGAAGAGCACCCCCACCAGCAGCAGCAGCAGCAAAATTCCTCTCACCACACTGCGCAGCTTCCACCAAGTAGTAGTTCGCTGCAACATCCAGCCGTGGGCCCCGACGGCTTGCGCAGAGGTCCCTGGCTCGCGCACGACTTGGCGGTGGCGGAGGCGATTCGCAGCAGCAACCGCAAAAGTGCTTTGTTGTCTCTTCTTCGCTTTCTCAGAGAACTCGCTCGAGTCGCTGTGGTTCACATTCGCAGACCCGCCACTGCCCTGCAGGCTGCTGCGCTCGCTGCTGAGGCTGCCGCAGTCGCCCAGGCTGCTCTCAGCGCCCTAGAAGCTCTGAAGAAGCGTCGACAAACTCGCCCTTCTCCACTCGCTGCAGCTGCCAAAGAAGCTGGTGAAGATAGCTCAGCTGCAGATGGCTCAGCTGCAGATGGCTCAGCTGCAAATGGCTCAGCTGCAGATGGCTTAGGTGCAGAGTGCTGCTTATTGCTGCCTGCTGCGTTTGTTGCAGGTGTGTCTGGAAACGAGTCAGTGGCTGTTGCTGCATGCAGGCATTCGTCGGCGACAGACGCCTCTATTAGAAACCTCAAGGAACAGCAGCAGCAGAGTGAAGCAGCAGTGCCGCCAGTGTACTTGGAAGAAGCGACTGGTGGTGAAAAAAAAGCCCCAAAAAAGACTTCTCGTTACAGCGGCGACGTGTCCTCTGTTGCAAATGCTACAAACACTACAAATACTCCTTCTTCTTCTCTCGACAGCACTAGTCACAACCACCACAACTACAACAAGAAGTTCACTCTTCCTCTCTCCACTGCTTCTGCCTCCGCTCCTCCTCCTCCTCTTCGAGCCCCTCCTCACCCAACCACCACCACTACTACTACTCCTACTCCTACTCCTACTAGTAGTAGTGGTAGAAATACTGCGACTCCACCTATTGTTGTTGCTGCCTCTAATAAGACCACCACCACCACTACGACGAGCTCGTCTTCCACTGCTGCTCTTGCTGCCTCTACAACAACCACAACGACTACTACTACAGCAATTCCTACTGCGATTACTACTACTACTGCTGCTGCTTCTTCTTTTCCTATTCGTCCTCCAACTACTCGCACTCCTGCTGCTGAAAAATCGACTACCGACGCAACAACCACGACAACTACTCCTCCTCCTCCTACTCCTACTGCTAATGTTGATATGAATACGAATCGTACTCCTTTTCTTCCGTCTTCGACTACTACTACTACGACGACTACTACTAGTAGTAGTATAAACTGTAGTAGTAATTTGGTTTTGAAGAGTGCAGCTGGTGGTTCCGTAGTCGCAGTGAAGTCGCCCTTGGTGAGTGGCTGCAGGTGGAGCGAAGCAGAGGAAGTTTTGGGCAGTGAAAATTTGAGCAGATTGGGGGCTAGTGGAGACTTGAGCAGACGAAAGAACGGAGTGTGGGTGGATCCGAGTTTGATAGCAGCAGCAGGAGCAGCAGCTACAGTGCCTGGTGGCTGTTTCTCAGTAGTGGAGCACAGCAGCACGAGTTGCAGCATGAATTCGCAACGCTGGGGAGCAGGCCCTGCTACTGCTGCTGCTTCAGCTGCTGCTTCAGCTGCTGCTTCAGCTGCGTCCACTGCAAGTGCGCCTTCTGCTTTGGGAGTGGTGGTTTTGTCTAGTAGTGGGGCTTTTTCCTCTTCTTCTACGCCTTTTACCAGTGCCTTCCTCACCAATACTTCCTTCTGCAGTTGTCGACCTTTTTGCTGCAGTGGAAAACCAAGTCCAGCACCAGCTCTTGTTGTAGCCCCCTTTCTCAGCACCACCCAAAACAACCACCACAATACCACTAGTAGTTATAGTAGTAGTAGTAGTACAAATAGCACTACTGCTGCCATTAGTACGAATCCTACTGCTGAATCTGCTCTTACTATGACTACTACTACTACTAGTATGAGTGCAGGTGTGGGCCGTCGAGCAGGACTAGAGGCGATTGACGAGGAGGAGGAGCAGCAGCAAGAAGAAGAAGAAGTGGAGAAAAGTGCCAGACCCTTGTTTGTGCAGCAGCGCAGAGAAAGAGGAGGAAAAGGAGGGAGTAGTGGTGCATGCAGCAACAGCAGCTGCCACCGACACAGTCCCTTCAGGCGGAGGAGTCTGTTGCTGCTGCGAAGTGGTGATTCTTCAACTCGAAAAAGCAGCAGCAAAAGCAGCCACTCCACCACCAGTCTCGACAACAAGGAGGACGCACTACTGGACAGCTGTAGTACGAGTAGCAGCAGTAGTTGTTGTTGTTGTACGAATAGTAGTAGTAGTTGCTGTAATAACAGAAGTGGTAGCAGTTGCTGCTCCTTTTTGGGCAGTGAGCGCGTAGTGCTTCGTGTGCGTAAGGAAGCCTTGCCTTCTGCTTGGCTTGCGCAGTTGCCTATTGAGTGTCGACTGAGACTTCACGTAGTTGAGGAAGAGGAGGAAGAGGACTACTTTATCACTAAAAATCAACGACACCACTGTCTCGACACTCAGTGTCCGTCGTCCTCGCACGAACTACTGCAGTCCAAAGCAGCAGCCGCCACCACCTCCACCACCACTCTTCTTCCCAAAAACGGAGTCGCGAAAAAACTCAACAACCGTAAGGGCTCTGCTGTCGTTGCTGGTGGGGCTGAAAGGAGCAGCAGTGGTGGTGGTGGTGGTGCCAGTAGTAGTAGTGATTCTGGTGGTGTTCATAGTAGTAGTAACGGTGGTGATAGTAGTGGTGTTGGTGGTGGTGATAGTAGTGGTTTTGTTGGAGTTGAAGGAGGGAGTCAGCAAAAAGTGAGAAAGAGGAACGGCAGTGGTGAAGAAGCAGCAGTTGTCAGCTGTCAAGACACCGAAACGAGTGCTGTAGCGTGGTGTGGAAAAGCAGGCGAAATGCAGGAGAGTTTTCTTCTTCCTAAATCAACTAGTGAACATGTTACTACAGCAGCCAGTGACCCTGCAAAAGAGGAAGAAGAAGGACTAAGACTGCAGACTGAAGTTTTGGTGGCTGGGCGGCACAACAGCAAAAGCAGCAGCAGTTTCACCAACACCACAACTACTACTAGTACGAATACTAGTACGAATACCAGTAGTAGTAGTTCTACCACGATGACGACGACCAGTGAGCAAAAGAAGAGAGAAAGCCCCCGAAAATTCGAGACATCATCTCCTCATTTGGGGCCTTTTTCTTTGCAGTTGGTGTCTGCGACAGAAGTGGGGGATGGAAAGCAGACGGACCAATCAAGTGAATTCACTAGCGACAAAAGCAGTAGTGAAAGTCAGCCCCAAAGCAGTCCTCTTCACTCGTCGCTTCAGCACCCCAAAACAACGCAAAAAAGTCTCCCTCACAGCGAAAACTTTAAGTTCAACAAGGAAAACAGTCTAAACAATAGCAGCAGTTTGAACAGCCAAAGCAGTGACTGTTCTGACAGTTGCGGGAAAAGCAGCGCAGACGGGGAAGCGAAGAAAGTCGTGAAAGGAGGGGAAGTTTTCTGGAGGGTGCGTCGAGTGTGTGTGGGAGTGGTACTGACAGAAGGGATGAAAAAGACAAAGGAAAAGACGAAGAAAGAGACAAAGAAAGAGACGAAGAGAAAGACAAAGAAGAAGAAGAAAAAGATAAAGAAAGAGACGACGAAGAAGACGACGAAGAAGAAGAGCGAGTTTGTTTGGAAGGTCTCACGAAGAAGAACGAGAGTGAAATGGGTGGTTGCACGCAGGAGACGCCGCTTGCACCGAATTTGAGGAAGCAGCAAGACCGGATTTTTTTTCTCGGAAAAAACAGAGGAGGAGGGGGAGGAACGGCTGCGGCTGCTGCTGCTGCAGTTCGTCGGTACGGCAGAAAAACGGCTGCACTAACGTGCAACAAATTGCCCTTTTTCGTGAGTCGCTTGGCTGTGGGGGGAGAGAACGAGGGGCTGCAACAAGAGCAGCAGCAAGAGCAGCAACGACGCTGCGCGATTCCTCGCTGCACGTGCTGCACGGACTTGGCGTCGTTTGTGAATGGGCCAGCAGTTGGAGCGTGGGCAGAAAACGAAGAAAGCAGTGGGTGTGGTTGTTTGTGGGGGAGGCGGAAGCAGCCGACGAAGCGGGAACTCAGCAGGAGCAACTCTTCACTGGCGACCTGCGAAAAAGACGCAAAAACCAGCAGTTCTTGCTCTCTGGATTGTGCTGCGCTTTTTCCTGTCTTGAAAAAGCGCAGAAGAAGAAGAAGTGCGACAAGCGAGGCGTCGCACGAGGACGCAGCTTCAGAAGAGGAGGCGACAACGTCTGCTTTGCGCACAGAAAGCAGTGTTTCGGCAGTTGCTGCTTCAAGCAGTTTGTTCGCGCGCAGAAGGCAGTCTCTGAACGGCAACGCCTCCCACAGCAGCAGCTGGTTTCCAGACGCCACCAAGCGCAAAAAAGGAGCCAAGTGTGCGGAGGAAAACAAGCTCCCCGTTGAAGAAGAAGCAGCACTACTTGGCAAGCGAACTGAGAAGCAGCCCTCAGCAGTCGTCAAAGCAGCAGCAGCAGAAGAAGAAAGAGAAGGAGAGACGCCGTTTATGCTGCAAGACGCGTTGACTTTGTTGGAGCGCACGGAAGAGCAAAGACGAGCGGCTTTGGCGACTGTGTACGCAGAAGCTGAGGAAGTTTACCGAAGCAGCTGCGCGTTGTTTGCCAAGCAAGAAGGCTGCGACTGCCCCGCTGCTTGCCAGCAGTTGAGAGAGCCGTTTTTGCCTGCATGCTCAGAAGCAGCAGAAGAAGCCCCAGGCGAGGAAGAGTCAGCAGCTGCAGTGCGTGAAAGCGAAGCGAAGCAGCAGAGCTTTCGCGAGAGGCCTGGAGCTGCGCCGAGGGGGGGAGCGAGTTGCGGTGCAGAAAGAGGCGAAAAAGAAGAAGCGGTGCAGTCGATGTGGAGGGTGGTGGAGCAGCGTCAACAACAACAGCAGCAGGAGGACAGGGAAAGACGCGCAGCTTTTTTCGCGGGCGCCGCTTTAGTGGCAGATGCAGCAGCTGCTTGTGTGCTTTGTTCAGCAGGCGGAAGAGACGGCTCAGACGAGAGAAGGCGCGTGTGGTTGAGACAGAGAAACGCAGAGTCGTCTCCAGCTGCTGGCGCTGGCGACAGTGAGGAGGATGAGGCAGTGGGCGCTAGTGGTGCAGAGAAGACGGCGAGCGGAAGAAAGAGGACGAAAAATGGACCTTGCTATTGCGCTGGCGAACGCAGCAGCAGAGGCGAGGATGAAGCGCGTTTCTGCGCTGCTGCGAATCGCTGGAAAGCCTCGCTCGCTGCCTTCGGCTTCACCTCTTTGCAGTCCGCAGTTTTGACTATCAGCGCTGCAGCGAAAGAACAGCGCTGGTGCGCAGCTGAGCGTCGGGAACTCGCTCTCAGTGTTGACAGTCTTATGTTGCAAAGCAGCAGCAGCCTTGGTGACGTTCTCGCGCTTCCCTCTTTCGCTGCGGCTCCTGCGGCCTTGGTCTGGGCTGCCTACTCCCCCCCGTCCCCAGGTCACCTCTTGTCGGCTGCGGGCCCGGGGGCGGCGGAGTCGGCAGCGGTCGCGGAGTCGGCAGCGGTCGCGGAGTCGGCAGTGGGGGCGGAGTCGGCAGCGGAGGGGTCGGCGGAGACGACGCGAGTCTGGGAGACGAGACAGGGGGCAGTGGAGAGAAAAGGAGACTGCGGCAAACTGCAACAACTGCATGCAGACGAAGAAGAAGAGGAAGAAGTGCGCCAGGCAGAAGAACGGGCCACTGCGGCCGTTGCAGCAGCGGCTGCAGCAGCTCGAGCAGCCGCGCGCGAAGACGAGTGTGTGGAGATTGTGTTCTACTTGCCCTTTTTCCACCCAGCAGCAGTGGAAGACCAGTCTTGGGAAACGGAGTTGGTTCTGCGCAGAAAAGAACTGCCTCCTCCTCTCTTTTCTGCTCCTCCAAAAAAAGACCACGCGTTTGCTGCTGATGGTGATGGTGGTGGTGAGTGTTCGAAGCGAGACTCCACGACTTCTGCAACAGCAGCAGCCAACTCAACGAATCCCCTGCTGCTTCTGCTGCCCACTTCTCCTCCTTTAAATCCTTGTTCTGCAGAAAGCTCCCAGAATCCACCGTGTGGGGTGGGGGACTCGGTGAAGGCCCCAGTAGGCAGCAACCCAAAGACAACAGTAAGAGCCCCTTCTGAGGCAGACTCCACCACACACAACAACAACAACGACAACGACAACAACAAGCGAAGCGGAACTGAAGAAGCGCAAGGGTGGGCGGCAACTGCAGCAGCAGCAGCCGCCGCAGGGGGGGGTTCTGCTGCTTCTGTGGACTCTGAAAAAAGTAGACAGGTGTCCACTACGAACTCCGCTCTTCTCAGTGAGAGCCAGGCTTCTTCGTGTGCAGGTGACATTTGCGACGGCACCAGTCCTCAGCTTTTTGAGAAGAAGAAAAGGAGGTCTAGCAACAGCAGCAGCACCAGCAGTAGCAGCAGCGAGAGACTGGGTGTGGGTGTTTGTTCGAAGAAACAGGGCAGTGGGGGGTGGAAGAAGGAGAAGTTCGTTGCTGAAGACGAGGAAACTGGCCTTTGTTTGTATGGAGGAGTGGCAGCAACAGCAGTGCCAAGGAGCATCAGAAAGGTGCAGAAAATTGTGGGTCGACGAAAAGCTCAGATTGCGCGTTTGCTCCGACAACAAAAAACCATTTGTCGCATGCTCTTCAAACGCTGGAGAAAGTAAGTTCTAAACAACTCTGCTTCTTCTGCTTTCTTCCAAACAGTTCCTGTCTGCTGTTGTGCATCCGGTACACCATCAATACACAGACGACAGATAGACAGACAGATAGATAGACAGAGAGAGAGAGATTGAAAACACACACAGAGAAAGCAGGTTTGTGGTAGATGTGTGCACCATAAGTATGTTCAACCCCCTCCCCCTTTTTAACGTATCAAAAATAGCTGCACGTACTGAAGTCGTGAAGTCAACTTGAGCAGCGCTACTACTACTACAACAACAACTACTACTACCACCAGAAGCAGCAGATAAAGTGGGAAACAGTGCAAGATGTACCGGCAGCAATCGATGTTGCTCTCTTAAACGATCGAAAAGCAAGCCGCATGGAGACATGGACGTGTAAAAAAAATGTATATAGTTGTTATGTGTCTATCAGGTGGACGCAACTATTTTTTGTCTTACTTCTGCTGGTGTGTGAGTTTGAGATTTTCACTGCCTCATGTGTGTGAGCGAGTCTCTTTCTCTGACGCAGAGTGTTCAAGACACGATTTTGGCAGTCTAATAAAAAAAGCCCACTCACACAAGTTGTATCATTACAAGTATTTGTGTCCACTCAACAAATTTACGGTGCTGAATGAACCGTCTCTCTTCACAAAACTCCAATCCCGTGCGTATGCATGTATGTAAGTATGTATATATGCATGTATGTATGTATGTATGTATGTATGTATGTATGTATGTATGTATGTATGTATGTATGTATGTATGTATGTATATATGTAATGTATGTGTGTAATGTATGTATTTTATGTATGTATGTATGTACTGTATTTGATGTACGTAATGTATGTATTTAATGTACGTAATGTAAATATGTAATGTACGTAATGTATGTATGTAATGTATTTGATGTATGTATGCAAACACGAGTGGCACGCTTTTTTTGCAAGAAGGCGAGATTTTTTTGGTGCTCGCTGCAGAGTGAGTGGTGCGTGAGTAGCAGCTGTGAGGTTGTGGGCGTGGGATCGTGAATTTGTGTGTGCGCGTTTGTTCAGAAAACGACTGGCAAGTGAGCGACTGCTGATCAAGAAAGGAGACATTTTCGGGTGGGGGGTGTTGCCAGTGAGGGCACTAGACCACCCTCAACTGCTGGTGTCGGTGCCAGCAGGTTTTCGAACTGGCAGTCGAGCAGACCCTTACTACCAGCACCGCAGCAGCAACAGTAGCAGCAACTCCAGCAGCAATCGAAACAGCAAAAGCAGTGGCAACAACAGAGAAACTGGCGCTTCCTCTAGTGGCTGTTGCAGCAGTGGGGCTGGGCCTCTTTCTGCGAGTGGCGGCGGTTTTTCACAAGAGAACCAGCACCCACAGGCGCAGCAGCAGCAACAAGTGCAGTCTCAAGCACTCCACCAAGGCCGACTACTCTCCAGCAGTAACAGTGCAGGTGGATCAGATCACTCGCAAAAAGGCGAAACTCACTCCACTACTGCTGCAGGCCACTCCACTACTACTACTGCAGGCAGCACCACTGCTGGCTCTGCTTTCGTCGAAGAAAACGCAGCAGGCCTGGAACGCACTCATCACAATAGTGGTGGTGGTAGTGGTGGTAGTGGTAGTGGTAGTGGTAGTGGTGGTGGTGGTGGTGGTGGGAGACGAGGTGGGGGCTTTGGTGGTGGAGTGGGGTTGGGGGTGGGGGGCAGTTGGAGTGGCTGTGGAGGAGGAGGAGTAGGAGGCAGTAACAGTAGTGGAAGTGATCGACAGCGCGGATTGGGCAGCAGCAGTGGAGCTAGTAGTAGTTTCAGTAGTAGTGGTGGTGGTAGTGGTAGTGGTAGTGGTAGTGGTAGTGGTGGTGGTGGTGGTAGTAGTAGTGGAACAGATCGACAGAGGGCGAAGGAAGAAGCAGCCAGCAAGGAAATGAAGAGGGAGTGGATGCAAGCGAACTACGCGAATTTGACGGGCCCAGGCATTTTCTGGAGAGAAAGTTGTTTGTTTTCGCTCGCTCAGGGCATGCGTCAGGCTGGAAAAAAAAGCAGCGGAGCGACAGTTTCAACAGCCACCACCACCACCAGCTCCAGCACAACAACACTCTGTCAACTGCGGCTTCAGTAGTGGAGGTGGCAGTAGTTTTAGCAGCAGCATCAGTGCTGGAAACTCTGCACTTTCAACACTGGGAGCAGCTTCTCCTGCTTCAGCTGCTGTCGGCTCAGGAGGGTTTCTCGGTGGAGGGGGGGGGGGGGGGGTTGGCAGTGGGGTAGGCGGTGGTGGTGCCGGTGGCGGCTTCAGTGAACATTCAAGTGAAGTTTGTCTGTTGTCTGCAGTTTCTCCAGGAGGCCGAGCTGGAGTCTATCCTGTAGATTTGCTAGAGCGCGATCTCGACTACACGCTCTTGGATATTGAGCAGTCTTCCACTTACCACTGTCGATGTGCCAAGGTAGACGCGCTCTCTGTACGCCCTCGCTTCTGTTGCAAACTCACTTTTTATGTGTGTTCGATTGTGCAGATACAACTTCGACTCGCATATATATGTGTGTTCCGCTTATTGCGCATTTGTAGGAATGATGTACATCATGTGGGTTTGAGGTAAAACAAAAAGATCAAGTGAGGGTGTCTCTGCATCTGAGACTCGGCTGTCGATCAATGCGCACGAAGAGGCAACCACACTACACCTTCATATGTGTACAAGGGATGTATTCATTTGTGTAAACAGGATGTATTCATATGTGTAGACAGGATGTATTCATATGTGTAGACAGGATGTATTTATTTGTGTAAACAGGATGTATTCATATGTGTAGACAGGATGTATTCATTTGTGTAAACAGGATGTATTCATATGTGTAGACAGGATGTATTCATATGTGTAGACAGGATGTATTCATTTGTGTACACAGGAGGATTAGCTGTGTGGTCTGTTTTCGAATAGGCGTGTATATATACGTGTGTCCTGTCTTCATGTCAATCTGCTGACATATATTTCCTACTTCTTTTCTTTTAAAATATCTGCACGCTTTTTCTCAGCACAAACTTCTCCTCCTATCTCCTTGAATTGCTCGTGCAGATAGATGCTGACTAAGCTCATATAGTTATTCGTTGGAGAATGAATTGAAACTTGAGTACATAAATCTCGAAATATATACAGACATCTGCTCTGTGTGTCGTGTACGTAAACCTTATGTATAGATTGTACACGTCTACGTAAAGATAAACATACGTTCAGATGTCGACTTATAGGCATCCCCTACATTGTATATGTGTGTCTCTTATATGCATATTGTTGTCGATATGTCTGTGGAGGTATTTATTCTATCTATCTTATTACATATTTGTATGTGCTGTACAAACCTGGGGTGTACCTACACGAGTCTAAATGTAGAAGCTCAAGCTATTTTTCGAGCTGGCATAATATATATATATAGAGATATATATATATATATGTATATGATATTGAATATTTGCAGTATGGAAGGGTTTTCTTGCTGCAGGTGGCAGACCCCATAGCTGCCGAAATGGAGAAGACTATGGCTGCGACATGGGCTGAAAATGAGGCGAAGACTTTTGTTGAAAAGTTCTTGATGTACCCAAAGAACTTCGATAAAATTGCTTCGTATCTAGACGGAAAAACGACTCGAGACTGCGTTGTAAGTTACACTTACTTAGATGTATTCCTGCAGTATGTATACGTCTGTAATCGTGAGGGTGTATATGCATACAAGGGATTTCTGTATATACACTTATGTGTCTGTACACGTATCTCCATATAGATATATATACAAGGGTTTCAGGCAGATTACATAAGGTCGTGTCGCAAACATTTTTCTGATCCAATGTATATCTTCATATAAGCATATGTACGTCTGAGTCAATAAACAGATATATATATATATATATATATATATATATATATGTGAGCATCTCTTTGTAGATGTATATATGTGTATGTGGATGTTGTATTTCGAAGCAGCAAGTGTGAACGCAGACGGTGGTTTTTATTGGCTTTATATACAGTTGGCATCACCAACCAGATTCTTCCTTGGGATTTCAAGTTTTCCTTTATTTTAAGTCTTTTCGAAGAAGAATACACATCACAGTACTATCTTTTTCTTTCGTCTCAACTTCATACAGTGCTTTGAACAGCTGCTTACAAATTCAAGATCTAAGCCAATCCTCTTGGAAGATTCCTTCAAATGTATATCCAGTTTATTTATGACTATGTGTATGTACTGTACTTCTGTTTACATGTATATGTGTATATATAGGAGAGGAGGCAGCAGCGAAAGTAAATGCATGCACATGTCTCGCTCAGGACGCTGCACAGCTTTGACTTAATGGCAACAGAGTACACACATAA
>NW_028292801.1:0-18166 GCF_964252035.2 Podarcis erhardii | reverse complement strand
TGTCTCTCACTGTGATCATTAAAGAACTTATCTAGTAAGAACACTCCTTTTGTTTGATCTACTTATTTACTGCCACCGGGGGAAGGGATCTGATTCCCCGAAATCTGACAGTAACAGAACTTTCATGGCATTCTCTTGAAATGGAAGCACTTTGGGTTTCCAGAGTTCTTAAATGCTTAGCTTCAGAGCACACAGAACAACTCCTCCTTGGGGTTCCTCCCATGCACCTTCTCCAGAATGACCCTAGGAGCCAATCCTCAAAGGCCGACTCGCCCCCCTTTCACTCCGATCAGCTCCAATCAGCACAAAGAAGGCTCCTTCTCAGTGGCTTAAAGCACTCCCCTTTCATGCTGATTGGGCAGCTCCTGGATGTTGGAGACAGAGCTCCTGCTGGGACCCTGCTGCAGAAATACTAGCGGGTCTTTGACCCCACCCTGACCCTGGACCACTACACCACTGCAGATGGGGCTTGAGAGAGAACCAAGGGAGAAGCCATAGGTAGGAGCTCAGAAAGAAGGAGGAATCAGAACCATGAGACAGGCCAGGTTGGGGTCTGAAACTGGGGGGAAAAGGATGGCACTATTTTCCGATTCTCTTTTTAATTACCCACATGTGGGCCCCACAAATCTTATTTTCCTCCCACCGGTACTTACCCAGGTCGGACATTGTGGCTGCTTAATATCAGCTGATTCTCCATCCTAAGGAAACAAACAGCATCTCAGAGGTGGGCTTTGGGACTCACAGGGTTCCCAACAGAGGGCCAGCATC
Organism: Podarcis erhardii; assembly: GCF_964252035.2. Taxonomy (NCBI): domain Eukaryota; kingdom Metazoa; phylum Chordata; class Lepidosauria; order Squamata; family Lacertidae; genus Podarcis; species Podarcis erhardii. Next base: position 17,398 of record NW_028292801.1, on the reverse strand, counting down.
TCCCCACTTTTCCAGCTCCTCTCCGCAATGCCGCCCCCCAGAATGCAGCTAAGAACCTGATTAAAGGACATGCCAGCATCCTACACATCTGGATAGGCTTGCCTAAACAAAAATGCTTTTAGCAGGTAAAGAGTATACGCCTTAGGCTTAGGGGACAGCGAAAGGCACCTGCCTGGTGTCAAAAGGCAGAGAGTTGCAAAGTTTTGCAATCTTTACCAGAACCAAGAAAAATACAGATTGACAAATTTGCCAATTTTGGTTCTCTAAATTCCTTGTTTTCCCAGCATTTGAGTGCGAATTTCTCATCATGAACTCATTTTTGTACATAGTTTTGTCTAATCAACCCCCCCGCCCTAAAATAAACCAATCATTTTTGGTACGGTTGCTTTCTCGAACATGCATTTATATGCACATTTTAGTATGTGCATTTCTGAACATATATTTTTGCCTGGAGAACTGCATGGCGATGTTTAGGGAAATGTGGATTTTGAAGGGTAACTATGCTTCAGTTCACATTAGGCAAGCTCACTTTTAAACGAGAACAGAATCCTTTCCCATAGGAAAACTGGAAAGGCCAGGTTCGTTCTCTGGCTGAGGGACCCTTCACAAGTCCCCTCAATTTGCATTCACTGAATCATTGGACCCTCATTTAACCCCCAAAGGTGGACATGGAGTCCCGGAACTCTGAGACCAGCCCAGCCCACCAAAGCTGGTCTTCTTCCAAAAACAGTATCTGGGCTGTATCCTGAAGGCCTGTGACTTACCTTGCGTGAGAAGGTCTGTTGCTTCCCACAGAGCTGAGGAAAGAGGAAAAACAGCAAAGAATTCATGTGTGAGAAGTTTATTTCTGGCAGCTCTCAGCTACCTCCCACAAGCACCAGCTTCCCTTCTTTGACATCTATGGAAAAGTTTTGCAACAGTTTTAAACTGTTGAAGGGCATTTTGTGTATTTTGAACATATGGGAGGAATTGTATGTGCAATGGTTTTAAAATAAAATAAAATCTTCAGACAGTGTATATTTTTAGGACCTATCTGATTTCTATAACTGTAAGTTGTTTTAAACCATTTTAAATGTTTTCATGTTCTAACCTGCCCTGGGACCTTAGGGTTAAGGGCAATGAATGAATGAATGATATAAATCACAGTGAGCAAGACCACGACTGACTGTTGAAGTCATGTTCAGTTTTCTGCTCTGCATACCTGCAATTTCAGGGTCATATTATGGCTGAGGGAACGTCCCTCCCCCGATAACAATACAAATTTTGTGCAACATCTGTTTCCATTTGAATAACTGGACCCCCCCATCCCAAACCACTTTATGCCCAAAGGTGGAAATGGAATTCCAGAAGTCTGCCCTCCCTCCCTCCCTGCCTGCCTCCTAGCCAGATGTTGTTTAATCATCAGCACCATCATTTTATTATTTATACCCCGCCGATCTAGCTGGGTTTCCCCAGCCATTCTGGGCAGCTATCAGAATATATAAAACATAATACAGTGGTACCTCAGGTTAAGTACTTAATTCGTTCCGGAGGTCCGTACTTAACCTGAAACTGTTCTTAACCTGAAGCACCACTTTAGCTAATGGGACCTCCCACTGCTGCCGCGTGCTGGAGCCCGATTTCTGTTCTTATCCTGAAGCAAAGTTCTTAACCTGAAGCACTATTTCTGGGTTAGCGGAGTCTTTAACCTGAAGCGTATGTAACCTGAAGCGTATGTAACCTGAGGTACCACTGTAAAGCATCAAACATTTAAAAAAACATCCTCATACAGGGCTGCCTTCAGATGTCTTCTAAAAGTTTTGTCGTTCTTAACTTTTAGAAGACATCTTATGTAGTTTGCAGGTTTTGGAAAGAAAATCTGGTTTTCTCCAAAAAGAGAGATTTCAGGCTCCATCCTGTACTTACCGTGCTGTAGAAGGCATGATGGTTACCACGGTGGGGTCCGAGTCATCGCTAAAGAAACAGGAAAAAGGATCAAAGAGTTTAGGAGGGAGAAGTTTGGCGCCGCTCCGTTGTGTCAAAGATGGTTGCTTCTTTAGAAAACCTCCATGTCCCTTATTTGACTGGGGCTCTGTTTTCTGCTGTTCACTGAGCCTCTCTGGTGCTTAATTTGCCTTCTGGGGACACCTCATTCAATGTTTTGGTGTGAGATGCTACCGTTGTCATTCAACTCCCCTCCCCAGGGTCTATTCAACATTGGTGGGTTGATGAGATACATCTTCAGGACATGGGAACGTCCAAGGAGGCTGCTGGATGAGGCCAATGGCTCATCTAGTCCACCATCCTTTTCTCACACCCAGATGCCTGTGGGAAACCCACGAGCAGGATCCGAGCACAAGAGCAACTCTCCCCTCCTGTGGTTTCTGGAAACTGGTATTCAGAATCATTGCTGCCTCTGACCATGAAGACAGAGGAGAGCCATGATGGCTGGTAGCCATTGATAACCTCCATGAATTTGTCTAAACCTCTTTGAAAGCCAGAAAGCTGGTGGTTTCTCATGTGGAGACAACCCATGAGAATGCAAGTGCATGAGCAATTGGGCTTTCTCCCAGTTTCTCACCCCCCCCCCATATTTCCATATCAGTTTGTGATTTGTTTATTTTTAAATCCTCATGAGAATCCATCAGCATTCTTGCGACTTTCTCCTAATACAGACATTTCGTACAGAAATTCACAGAATTTGCAGAGCTGGAAGAGACCAAGGGGGTCAACTAGTCCAACCCCTTGAAATGCAGGAATCTTTCACCCAACCTGGGACTCGAACCCACAACCCTAAGATTAAGAGACACATGCTCTACTGACTGAGCTATGGGATTTTTCCACATTGTGGAAAAGCAATGCCTCTTGTGTAGGCACCAGCTCTTTAGGATGACCCAGTGCCCACATGGGCCATTCGTATGCTGGTCAAAAACTTGGCTCTTCAGGAAGGCTTTTGGGATCAGCTGATCTATTTGATCTCCTACTACTACTACTGCTCAGGCCGTATTCAATATCTGACCCCTCCTATCCCTCTGATTCTCCTTCCATTTCAATTTTTTTTACTCATTTTGCATACAACTTTTACATTTTTGGTTAGCCCCCTCAAGACTTATGCAAGATCAAACTTGAAGAGGAGGAGGAGGAGGAGGAGGAGAGGAGGAGGAGAAGATGAGGAGGAGAAGTTGAACAATGAGAAGGAGAAGAAGGAGAAGGGGAGAAGAAGGAGAGAAGAGGAGGAGGAGAAGGAGAAGGGGGAGAGGAGGAGAAGAATGTGAGAAGGAGAGGAGAAGAAGGAGAAGGAGAAGGAGAAGGAGAGGAGGAGAAGAAGGAGAAGGAGAAGGAGAGGAGAAGGAGAAGGAGAAGGAGAAGGAGAAGGAGAAGGAGAAGGAGAAGGAGAGGAGAAGAAGGAGAAGGAGAAGGAGAAGGAGAAGGAGAAGGAGAAGGAGAAGGAGAAGGAGAAGGAGGAGAAGGAGGAGGAGAGGAGGAGAAGGAGAAGAGGAGGAGGAGAAAGAGAAGGAGAAGGAGGAGAAGGAGAAGGAGGAGAAGGAGAAGGAGAAAGAGAAGGAGAAGGAGAAAGAGAAGGAGAGGAGAAGGAGAGGAGAAAGAGAAAGAGAAAAGGAGGAGAAGGAGGAGAAGGAGAAGAGGAGGAGAAAGAGGAGAAGGAGAGAAGGAGAAAGAGAAGGAGAGGAGAAGGAGAGGAGAAGGAGAGGAGAAGGAGAAAGAGAAGGAGAGGAGAAGGAGAGGAGGAGAAAGAGAAGGAGAGGAGAAGGGAAGAGAAGAGAAGGAGGAGGGGGAGGAGGAGGAGGAGAAGGAGAAGGAGGAGGAGGAGGAGGAGGAGAGGAGGAGAAGGAGGAGGAGAAGGAGGAGAAGGAGAAAGAGAAAGAGAAGGAGAGGAGAAGGAGAGGAGAAGGAGAAAGAGAAAAGGAGGAGGAGGAGGAGAAGGAGAAGAGGAGGAGAAAGAGGAGAAGGAGAGGAGAAGGAGAAAGAGAAGGAGAGGAGAAGGAGAGGAGAAGGAGAGGAGAAGGAGAAAGAGAAGGAGAGGAGAAGGAGAGGAGGAGAAAGAGAAGGAGAGGAGAAGGGAAGAGAAGAGAAGAGAAGAGAAGGAGGAGGGGGAGGAGGAGGAGGAGGAGGAGGAGGAGGAGGAGGAGAAAGCATCACCTTGTAGAAGTTAACATAGTCAGGAGAGTTATCAGCATAACCCCCAAAAGAATCGCTCCCACAATGCAGCCAAAAGCGAGCCCTGCGATAACTCCAGAAGTTAGACTTCTAGGATTCCTCAGCTCTGGAGTCTTTTCTTCTGTGGAGACAAGGAAAGTCAACCGTGAGAATGAGGAAAAGGAAGGATCACAAACTCCTTGCTCCAAATTGTCAAACTACTTTGCTTTGGCAAGTGAGAATCAGGTTAAGTTTGCATGGAATCGTAGAGTTGGGAGGGACCACCAAGGGTTATCCAGTCCAACCCCCTGCAATGCAGAAATATCAGCTGAAGCATCCATGACAGGTGGACATCCAACCTTTGCTTAAACACCTCCAAGGGAGGAGAGCCCACAACCTCCAGTGGGAGACCATTCCATTGTCAAACAGCTCTTACTGCCAGGAAGTTCTTCCTGATGTTTAGTCGGAATCTTCTTTCTTGTAACTTGAAGCTCTTGGTTTAAGTCCTACCCTCCGGAGCAGGAGAAAACAAGCTCACTCCACCTTCCAGGTTAAACACAGAGCCTAGGACTTGCCGATCAGAAGGTTGGTGGTTCGAATCCCCGCAACGGGGTGAGCTCCCGTTGCTCGGTCCCTGCTCCTGCCAACCTAGCAGTTCGAAAGCACGTCAAAGTGCAAGTAGATAAATAGGTACCACTCCAGTGGGAAGGTAAACAGCATTTCCGTGCGCTGCTCTGGTTTGCCGGAAGCGGCTTAGTCATGCTGGCCACATGACCCAGAAGCTGTACGCCGGCTCCCTCGGCCAATAAAGGGAGATGAGCGCCACAACCCCAGAGTCGGTCACGACTGGACCTAATGGTCAGGGGTCCCTTTACCTTTATTTTATCAAAAATGTGAGCTGAGTCAGATTTCCTCCCCCGGTTCCCAGTCCGTACCTGTGACCAGTAAGAAGGCCTCACCCACTTCGTTGGCAATCTTTCTAGTCTTGAATATTTCGTAGAGACCAATGTCGTCAAATGTTACATTCCGGATGTGCATGGAGCAATCGAAGCTTGGTGTCTGGCGTCCGTCATAGGCTGCTTTCGGGTAGAATGCAGCTTTTGGGGGTGGGTGATAGAGGAAGATGGGGAAAGATTCGTCCTTTTCCCCTTTTGTCCACAGGCAGGAGATGACGTCTATCATAAGCCCTTTGGGGACAAAGGTGACATCCTGCCCTACCAGGGGGAATTCTGGGTCCAGGCTGACATCAATGGTAATGTTCTGAACAGCTTGCGTCAACAGGAAACATGAACTCAAGATATGACCTAGAGGTGAAGGGGCAGAGAAGAGACAGGGCACAGCTACACTTGACAATTATATCGTTATAACTGCAAAAAAATACCCTCTGGGCAATCTCCCCCCATTTTCTTAAATTGGAGTCCCCAAAATAGGGGTTGTGTTATACACGGGGGCGTGTTATATACGGAAAAATACGGTAAGTCCTGCCCCACATAGTCAATCACATGACGCAGCACACACAAAGCTTTTGAATGGCAGTACCCATCAGTTTTTTGGGGGGAAGCCCCCTCAAATATTTTATGGCAAAGCTCCCATATCTGCTATGACTAGCCCACAATGGCAGGTTCATCTGCTCTACGAGGGGCTGTATCATCGAGAACATGCCTCCCATGGGGGGTCTGATGAGACTGTAGCCCCTTCTTTGGTGGGTTTGAGAAGGACGTTCCCCGACTCCCCCACTCCCAGCACCAATATGGTCAGCATTGGCTATGGTACAGTCACTTCCGAGAAAATGGTTGGTTGGGAACTAACCAAGCATTTAACTCAGGATCAGCACCGGAGTTTGTTCTTTTCCTCCACCCTCCCAATGGCCTTTCCTTTCATGCCATGTATTTTGGATTGTAACATTTAAGGGCAGGGACTACAGAGGCTGTACTGGGAGCACTTTTCCACCAAAGTGCAGGGTGTAATGAGGAGGAGGAGGAGGGAAAGGTAAACACCAGGGGAAGAACAAGAACCAGGTGGGGTTGGACTAGATGATCCTCAGGTCCCGTTCCAACTATGAGTTCTATGAGGAAGGTCTGACAAAGTTGCACCCCTGGGAAAAGGGGTTAGTAAGGGGAACATGTCAGAGACATCACCTTGCCAACAAAGGTCCGTATAGTTAAAGCTATGGTTTTCCAGTGGTGATGTGTGGAAGTGAGAGCTGGACCATAAAGAAGGCTGATCGCCAAAGAACTGATGCTTTTGAATTATGGTGCTGGAGGAGACTCTGGAGAGTCCCATGGACTGCAAGAAGATCAAACCTCTCCATTCTGAAGGAAATCAGCCCTGAGTGGTCACTGGAAGGACAGATCCTGAAGCTGAGGCTCCAATACTTTGGCCACCTCATGAGAAGAGAAGACTCCCTGGAAAAGACCCTGATGTTGGGAAAGATGGAGGGCACAAGGAGAAGGGGACAACAGAGGACGAGATGGTTGGACAGTGTTCTCAAAGCTACCAGCATGAGTTTGACCAAACTGCAGGAGGAAGTGGAAGACAGGAGTGCCTGGCGTGCTCTGGTCCATGGGGTCACAAAGAGTCCGACACGACTAAACGACTCAACAACAACAAAGGGGGACATTATATCCTCTTTACATATTTCAAAGAACAGTTGTATTGTTGCACCGTGATGTCAGGATTTTGGAGTTGGGTGGGGCATGGCTTGTACTAAGACAGCAAAAGAGTTACATCACCTCGAATGGGCAATTTTAGATCTTAGTGCCTCCCCATAGAGTCCCAAATAAACTCTCACCTGCTAGAAGCACCAGGGCCCAGGATCTCCCATGGCCACAGGAGGCTCCACCTTTTGGGCACTGTCCACATGATGTTCCCGCCCCTCTTGGAGATAGGAGGGGCTTGGACATCCTGGGAGGACAGCCTTTGTGCCCAGCTGGTTGCCTAGGTTCCTCCTGTGCTCCTTGCCACCAGCGGCTGGGACCCCCAGCTGAGCCCACCCACTCCCCACCCACCCCAGGCTGTCCTCCTAGGCCCAGGGTGCTTCATCCATAGCTCCCCTCTTCTCCCTCCACCCCACCCCACCCTGCAGCAGTGTGAAGCTCCCTGGTAACCGGAAGAGGTCACAAAGCAAAGGACTGAGCCACAGGGAGCAGTGTGTGACTGGGGGTAGAGTGGTCCTGTCTGGGGAGGTTCTTCTGAAAGGCAGGCTATACATTTCTACACCAAGCCAGAACTTTTTGCCATTTTGGAGGTGGGGGCAGTTGGTTTTGGTCAGCGACAAGGAGATTCCTCCCCCCCCCAATAATTTTTATTAAATTTTATACAATTATAACACACTCTACAACAAAAAAGAAAAGACAAAAAAGAAGAGAAAGATAAAAGATACATCTATAACAGATAACAACCAACACATAAACCACAAAAACAATCTTAGTTATTTAAAAATCCAATCTTATAAACATATTAATTGACTTCCTCAAATCCCTCCCTTCTGAATTTCCTTGTGTCCGAATGTAACAGTTTTCCAATATCATTATTAACACACAATATTCCAGTTATAATCAAATTTCTTCACTTTTCTTAATGTTCTAAATGCCATTTATTTAAATAAACCATAGGCCTATTTGGTACTTTCACGTAACTTCTAATTTTTAATATTACAATATTTATTCAAATAGTCTTTAAATTTCCTCCAATCATCTTGGTATTCCTCTTCTTTCTGGTCACGGATTCTTCCAGTAAGGTCTGCTAGCTCCATGAAGTCCATCATCTTCATCTGCCATTCTTCCACAGTTGGTAGTTCTTGTGTTTTCCACTTCTTGCCTAGTAAAATTATTGTGATTCGGGATCGAAATGTCTGTCATTGATCCTACAGACCACAAGGAATGTCTTGGTGGCTTGCATCCAGAACTTTGGGGGGTAATATCACAAATTATATTTAAAAATTGGATTTAAATGCTGGAGGCGGGGCAAGGCAAGTTGGCATTTTGATGCCACTGGCATTGGGCAGAAGTTGTCAAAGATTTGCATGCATGAGCAGCGCCCAGCCGATGGGAACTTAAAGTTTGCAAGGCACTCCAGGGACAGCAGGTCCAAGGGAGGTTTAAAGGAGGGGGGGGTCCCAATGTCCCAGGGACATTATTTACAATGAATTAAAAAAAATATTAAAATATAACTTTAGCAAAAAACCAGAGGCATTCTTATTAGGGCTAATTGATGAAGAAATTAATAAAAATGATGTAAAAAATTTTCTCACTGCCACAATGGCAGTGAGAATCCTCTTGGATCAAAGGTGGAAGTAGCAGGAACTCCCTACATTGGAAGACTGGAGAATAAAAATGGTAGAATTTGTGGAGTCGGCGAAGCTGACGGGGAGAATCAGGAATCAGCCAGAAGAAAAATATCAAAAGGACTGGAGCAAATTTATTTATTATTTGAAAGAAAACTGTACTCATTTAAAAACGTTTGTAGCATTAACGTGAAATGTTTTGTAACGTGAAATTATGATGCCGATTTATAAATCAGAATGTGATTTCTTAAGGTGATTATAAGATAAAGAAGTGCTTATGGGAATGCGAAAGATATGTTATATGCTATAGGGGTGTCAGAAAGAGAGATAGAAGGAAGTCAAAGCTCACTATGAGCAAATAAGATGTTGTGAATATGTGTATTGAATTAAAATGAAATATGGAAAAATCCAAAAAAATTATGTTAGAGAGAGGAGAGAGAGAGAGAGAGAGAGAGAGAGAGAGAGAGAGAGAGAGATGTGAATTTCAGGACATTGGACAGCTCTGGGAAGGGGAGAGGCCTAAGACAGCTAAGGCATTTGCAATTTCTCCCCATCTGTACATTATCTCAGTGCATTTTTAATCGACTTCCTTTTTGGTGTGATTCTTTGGCCAATAGCCATATGCTCACCGGAACAAATTAATATGCAGTCCATCAGGCAAGGCTTTTTCTATCTGCCTTGCCCTTCAGTCTCTGCTTCTCAATTGTATTATTTTATGCACTGTGACTTGCCGTTGTTTTTACTGATGATGGTTTTGTTGTTGTTGAGTCGTTTAGTCGTGTCCGACTCTTCGTGACCCCATGGACCAGAGCATGCCAGGCACTCCTGTTTTCCACGGCCTCCCACAGTTTGGTCAAACTCAGGCTGGTAGCTTCGAGAACACTGTCCAACCATCTCATCCTCTGTTGTCCCCTTCTCCTTGTGCCCTCCATCTTTCGCAACATCAGGGTCTTTTCCAGGGAGTCTTCTCTTCTCATGAGGTGGCCAAAGTATTGGAGCCTCAGCTTCAGGATCTGTCCTTCCAGTCAGCACTCAGGGCTGATTTCCTTCAGAATGGATAGGTTTGATCTTCTTGCAGTCCATGGGCCTCTCAAGAGTCTCCTCCAGCACCATAATTCAAAAGCATCAATTCTTCGATGATGGTTTAGAAATTATTTATTGTAATTGTCAAGAGTGGGTTTCTGTTTAATTTTTATATGCTGATATTTAATAGTCCACACTGTTCTAATGGATTGTTGAATATGACTTTATTTGATATTGGTTGCTTATTTCAAAGTTATGTTTTATTATCACATTTTTGTATTGGATTAGATTTTTGCAATATCTTTATTGTCATTGTCCCATACAGAACAATGAAATTGAAAAATCTGCATAAGACATTCAAAATCCCCTAAAAACTCTGAAACCCCGTTTTAAAATGCAATATATTACAGAGACTTCTTATACTGCATTTAGAACCAGAATCGCATTTGGGTAGAAACTGTTTCTCAGACGGCTAGTCCTAGTCTTTATAACCCTATACCTTCTTCCAGAAGGCAGAAGCTGAAAGAGATCATTTCTGGGGTGCATATTATCCTGCGCTATCTCTGCAGCTTTCTTATGGCACCTAAAAGCATATATTTAATCCAAGGTGGGAAGAGTGCACCCAATTATTCTCTCTGCAGTCTTTACAACCCTGGACAGCATTGTTTTTTCCCTGGCCGTGCAGCTCCCAAACCACACACAGAGACCATAAGTTAATACACTCTCCACAGTACAATGGTAAAATGCCATCAACAGGTCCTTTGAGAGATTGTTTTTCCGGAGGATTCTCAGAAAATATAACCTCTGCTGTGCTCTCTTCATCAGGTCTTTGCTGTTTTCTCCCCAGGTTAGGTCATCTCTCAACTCCATTCCCAGAAATCGAAACACCGAGACCTGTTCCACGCACTTCCCTTCAATAATAAGTGGCTGAATATTCAATTTACATTTCCTAAAGTCCACAATAATGTCTTTTGTTTTATTTAAGGAGTAAGTTGTTTTTCCTGCACCACTCCCCCAACTGCTCAACTTCCTTCCTATAAGCCGCCTCCCCCTCTCCAGCCGTAATTAAACCAACCACCGTTGTATCATCTGTGTTATAAGGTTGTTATGTACTGAGTTGAATAGGATCCAAAATGCAGCAGTCTGATTGGTCCTAGAAGACTGCAGCAGTATGATTGGTCCGCAGGAGCCACCCAATCCAGCTCCAGGTGGAAGTGAATCCACAACCTGATTGGCCTACAGGAGAATCCCGGAATTAGCCAATCACGTGCAGCCCATTGTGTAAATAATGTATATAAAGCAGATTCTGTGGGGGAGCTTCCATTCTTCCTCACCACTATGAGCTGGATAAAGAGCATGAAATCCACTCTAGACTCCGAGTATATTTCAAAGGTGTACATTCCTTGAAAACCGCCTTGGGTATAGTAAAATAGAAAGGTGGTATAAACATTAAATGTGAAATGAAAATGAAATATTATCTATTTGGAGCGTCAGCCAAAAAGGCTCCCAGGGGAGGGTCGTCCAGACCAACATCCCGCCTGCAGCATTGAGAAACCCTGTGATGTGGCCTTAGCTGAGATATATTGACTGACTGACTCAACAAGATGCAACCAATAAATGTTCTGGCTAAGTACACCCAGAACTTTCTGGTCAAAGTACATCAGGTTTACAAGTGTGGAGGAAGTAATGAAAGGCAAGAATAAGTCTTCCCTGGGTGAGGGGAATGGGGCTCTCTGCTAGCCAACAGGCAAGGGCTTTCCGCATCTGTCTTGCCACATCTTCCAGCCCTCAGAGCCCTAGGAGCTTTCAGAAGGAAGTTGCCTGGCAATGGGGCGCCACTGGGGGCTTTTCCTTGGGTGGAAAAGGAGCTGGGAGGCAGCACTTCTAGCAGGTGAGAGGGATCGGGACCCGGGGGGGGGGGAGGAAGACCCAAAGTGGGTTGTGGAACAGGTTACCCTTGATAGTCTTCGGTGGTGTGTAAGTGGGTCTCCACACTGTAACTTGTCTACTTTCGGGGTTCATTCCCCAAATGGATTCATCCTGCTGTTGCTGTAGCTACTGTTTTTTTTACTACAAATGATTCCACCACCCCACCAGGGCCGGATTTAGGTTTGATGAGGCCCTCAGCTACTGAAGGTAACGGGGCCCTTTATATGTCCAGCTGTCCTTTGTCAACAACAAATTGTCGCTGTTTTTTGTGTTGAATATATGCTATATGGTAATTGATGGACCCAACAGGCATCTAAAGCCATTTGCACATAACAAAGTACAGTGGTACCTCGGGTTAAGTACTTAATTCGTTCCAGAGGTCCGTTCTTAACCTGAAACTGTTCTTAACCTGAAGCACCACTTTAGCCAATGGGGTCTCCTGCTGCCGCCGCACTGCCGAAGCCCAATTTCTGTTCTTATCCTGAAGCAAAGTTCTTAACCTGAAGCACTATTTCTGGGTTAGTAGAGTCTGTAACCTGAAGCGTATATAACCCAAGGTACCACTGTATGTATTTTATCAAAGTAATTGTTGAACTGGAATACAATTAAGAAGAAGTATATTAATAGTGAAATACAATTAAGAAGAAGTACATGGGGGGGGGGCAAGAGGGAGGGGCCCTAAGCTATAGCTTGTTTAGCTTATGCGTAAATCTGGCGCGCACACCCACCCACGCAACAGCCAGTTCTGTTCCTATTTCTGATTCTCTCCGGGACAGAGGACCCCTGCCCACTTTTGATAAGATTTGCACAAAATCAGAAAACGGCAGCGGTAAACCACATCGTAAAAATTTCTGCGCCCTATATATTGTGTAGCAGTTTTGTGTACGCAAAGAGTTTACGGCTCCTTTCCTTACTTTGCCAGTGGGTGTGTCAGGAACTTAGCCTTTTATATGTATAGATGGAGGAGCAGCACCGTTGCCAGGAAAGATTTCAGAGTTTGGGCCGGTTTAGCTCAAGGAAAAGGCAAGTCGGAGGCAACACAATAGAAGTTTATAGAATTCAGCCTAGTGGGCAGAGAAATGTTTTCCTCCCTCTCTCACGACACCAGAAATCTAAAGGAGCTAAGCGTTGGAAGATTCAGCAAAGATAAAGTCCTGCTGCACACATAGTTAACTATGGAACTCACTGCCACAAGAGGGCAAATTCATGGATCGCAAGACTACCAAGGGCTACTAGCCACAATGGTTGTGCTCTGCCTTCAAGATCATAGGCAGTACAGTGGTACCTCGGGTTAAGTACTTAATTCGTTCCGGAGGTCCGTTCTTAACCTGAAACTGTTCTTAACCTGAAGCACCACTTTAGCTAATGGGGCCTCCTGCTGCTGCCGCGCCGCCGGAGCACGATTTCTGTTCTCATCCTGAAGCAAAGTTCTTAACCTGAAGCACTATTTCTGGGTTAACGGAGTCTGTAACCTGAAGAATATGTAACCTGAAGCGTATGTAACCTGAAGCGTATGTAACCTGAGGTACCACTCTAATACGTCTGAAGACCAGTTGCTTGAGATGGCAGGGGTGCCAACTTGAATAAAATATGGGGGGGGGGGTCCTAGGCAAGCCCTGTCCGGCATAACCGATCACATGATGCAGTGCACACACAACATGTGAATGACAATGTCCGCCAACTTGGGGGTGAGCAGCCCCCTAAAATATTTTATTGTGAGGGCCGAAGCCCCCCATAGCCCCTAGGAGTTCGCTCCTATGGCAGGAGGGAAGAGTCAGGTCCTTCTTGCCAGTTTTGCCAAAGACATCTAGTTGGCCACTGTGAGAACAGGATGCTAACTAGATGAGCCTTTGGCCTGATCCTGCAAGGGACTCTTCTTATATTTCCTTTTGATCCCTCACTAGCTATATCTATTTATTTTGATTATCCCAAATTTGCACACACACACACACACAAGAACCGATTGCACAAGCAAGTTGGCAATTGCCTGTGGACTTTTGCACATTTCTCGGGTGGGGGTTGTTTTAAAAGGAAGGCGCACCCACGGCCTTCTGTGCACATGCCCTGCCTGCACTTTACTGGCACAACAGATTTGACAAATTAAAAGGTGGGAACAAACAACCCAGGGGAACGCTTCCTGGTATGAACAGGTGAAGCCGAAGTTGCAAATACATGCAGGTGTGGCCTGCTTTAGTCTATCGCAATTGGGGATAATGGGGATTAACAGCAAAGTAGTGATATAATGTGGACGAGTCACATGTTTCCTAGAGGAAATGGGGGCACGTTGCTGAGAAGGTACAGGAACGAATGCTCAAAACAGCTTTCAAAAACAGTTCTGCTCGCCACCATCATATATATATGGCCTACATAATAGTGTTGACACAGTGGGTGCGAGGCGGGCAGGGTGTACTCTGGGCAAGAGCAATTATTTCCTTTTTTCTACAGCATCACCAGAAGGAAGGGGTGGGTGCAGCTTAGCACAGTAGAATCAAATAATGGTCAAAGCAACTCTTATAGAATCATAGAATTGTAGGGTTGGAAGGGACCTGAGGGTCATCTAGTCCAACCCCCTGCAATGCAGGAATCTCAACTCAAGTAGCCATGACAGAGGGCCATCTAACCTCTGCTTGAAAACCTCCAAGGTGAGCTGGGCCTGGGGGTTAACCAGAGCAACGCAGTCCAGGTCCAGTCCCAAACCCAAGGATTCCATGAGGAGTCAACCCAACAGGGCCAAGGCAGGAAACCAGGCTAGGTTAGGCACAAGGTCTCAGGCAGGTTCCAGGAGCAATGTTGCTCCCGCAACCTGGGGCGGGGTCCGACAGCCTTTTATCTCTGTCGGGGTAACGGCCGGTCCTGATCTCCCAGTGACTCACCTCCCTGTCTCACCCGAAGGCGAGCACTCCTCCTGCGAGTACTCAGGTCTCTCCTTCTCTTAGACCTGAGTCTCTGCAGCTCAGGAGATGTTGGTGGGTTACTAGACCCAGAGGCTGCCTCAGCCTCCCTTGACCGAACTGGTAGTGGGGCAACTGTAAGTGATGGCCCAGCAAAGGGCAACAAGTTAATCTCTGCATCTGGAGCCAGGGCAGGCTCAGGCCCCTGACTCGGCCCAGCTGGTGCTTGTTGCAGGGGAACCTGTGCAGACTGGGGCTCTTCAGAATCAGGCCCCAGACTCAGTTCAGATGCTGCCTGAGGCAGACGTGTGGACTGAGACTCCTCCAGTTCCAAGTCCGAGCCCGAGGCCCAGGCCATCACACAAGGAAGGAGAGTCCATACTACTGTCGAACAGCTCTTACTGTCAGAAAGTTCTTCCTGATGTTTAGTTGAAATCTCATTTCTTGTAACTTGAATTGGTTTGAGTCCTACCTTCTAGAGCAGGAGGGAGGCAAAGCTTGCTCCATCTTCCCTGTGACAGCCCTTGAGGTATTTGAAGACAGCTATCAAATCATCTCTCAGTTTCCTCTTCTCCAGGCTAAGCATACCCAACTCCCTCAACCATTCCTCATAAGGCTTGGTTTCCAGACCCTTTGTTGCAGGAAAACCTGCTCCCTTTCTCATGAGTAAACCAAAAAGTTCATGAGGCAGAGTTTGTGAAAAAGGAGTCCAAATGTTTGCTTCTGCGCAGAAGTTTTGATCTAGTGGGATTGCTTCGCAAACACTGGACAACAAACAAAGAATCCAACAGTTTTTCTATTCATTTACAAAAACTACAAATTCAGTCACCCAATCAGATCATTTTGTTTCTCTCTTACAAAACTCATTGGTATGAGCATGCTGTCTCCTCCTAATTGGTCTGAATTGCAAACAGTGAGAGCAGGCGTACTAGTTAGCTTTAGACAAAGGAAATTCCTCGTGGTCTGTTAGATTTTTATTTCAGGATTAAGTTTCACCTCAATTGTCAAGCATGCTCAGATCATACCAGAAGCTCAGTTCAGTATGCTTTCCTGTTCTTCATTACCTTACCTTGATCCTCTTGGTCACTGTCCTCTGCACACGTTTCAGCTTGTCAGTACAGTGGTAGCTCAGGTTACAGACACTTCAGGTCACAGACGCTTCAGGTTACAGACTCCCCTAACCCAGAAATAGTACCTTGGGTTAAGAACTTTGCTTCAGGATGAGAACAGAAATTGCATGGCAGCACGGTGGCAGCAGGAAGCCCTATTAGCTAAAGTGGTACCTCAGGTTAAGAACAGTTTCAGGTTAAGAACGGACCTCCAGAACGAATTAAGTTCTTAACCCGAGGTACCACTGTATCCTTCTCAAATTGTGGTGCCTGATGAAATTGTGGCACAAATTTGGGGCCTGGGAGTCTGCAGCGAAAGGCCGTTAAGGAGGAGTGTAGGAGGCATTCGACCTCCTGCCTTCTGTTCCTCTGCCAAAGTCAACACCCTTCTTTTTCCTTCTTCCCAATCTTAAGAACATGAACAGGTCAGAGGCCCATCTAGTCCAGCACCCTCACATAGGCTAGCCAGATGTCAACAAGAAGGCCATCATCACGACCGAAGTGCAACAACACCCTCCCTACTTGTGACTTCCAACAACTGGTATTCAGAAGGATAACACCTCAGACAGTGGAGGTGGAACGTTTTGTTGTTTAAAGCCCTACATGGCTCAGGTGCCAAATATCTGAAAGGCCACCTCCTTCCCCACAGACCTTCCTGGGTGTTAAGATCAGCTGAGAGGGTCCTCTTGGTTTTTCCACCATCTGCAGAAGCTCAGTGGGCAGCAGCCCAGAAAAGGGCATTATAAATCATGGATCTCTCTCTCCACTATAAGTTTTCAGCAAATGCTGAAGATGCACTGGCCTTTGAGAGCCAGTGTGGTGTAGTGGTTAAGAGCAGTGGACTCGTAATCTGGTGAACCGGGTTCGCTTCCCCGCTCCTCCACATGCTCCTGGGTGACCTTGGGCCAGTCACACTTCTCTGAAGTCTCTCAGCCCCACTCACCTCACAGAGTGTTTGTTGTGGGGCAGGAAGGGAAAGGAGATTGTTATCCGCTTTGAGACTCCTTCGGGTAGTGATAAAGCGGGATACCAAATCCAAACTCTTCTTTGACACCTGAGACACAGAGTTTTTTAGGACCCACCTTGCCATTGGTTTTAAACAGCTTTTCATGCTGCATTGTACATTGGGAACCACAATCCCAAAAGTTGGAATGGGTCCTGAGTATGCCTCTTGCTCAGCCAGAATCTTACATGTGCAGAAATGGGAAGAGGAAGAGACCCCAACCAAAGAAGGACGGCTTATAACGTTAATGGAGGATGCTGAAATGGCTGAAATTGGCTGTAAAACTCAGAGATCAAAATGATGAACTGTTTATCTTGGAAAACTGGAGAGCTTTTTGGGGGCTATCTGGGAGCCAATATAGGTCTTTCAGGACTGGTGTTATATGGTCTCAGTGACCACTCCCAGTCAGCAGTCTAGCTGTCGCATTCTGGATTAGTTGTAGTTTCCGGGTCACCTTCAAAGGTAGCCCCACACAGAGCACATTGCAGTAGTCCAAGTGAGAGATAACCAGAGTATGCACCACTCTGGCGAGACAGTCTGCGGGCAGGTAGGGTCTCAGCCTGCGTACCAGATGGAGCTGGTAGACAGCTGCCCTGGACACAGAATTGACCTGCGCCTTCATGGACAGCTGTGAGTCCAAAATGACTCCCAGGCTTCACACCTGGTTTTTCAGAGGCACAGTTACCCCATTCAGGACCAGGGAATCCCTCACACCTGCCCGCCCCCGTCCCCCCAAAACAGTACTTCTGTCTTGTCAAGATTCAACCTCAGTCTGTTAGGCACTATCCATTCTAATAATAATAATAATAATAATAATAATAATAATAATAATAATAATGTGTCTTTCTCTCCTCGTCATAGGATAGAGGGTTGTGTAGTAGTTGTGTAGAGACTAGTCCACTGTACAAAGGTATGTGTCCCTCAGGCTGGAAAAGATTGCCACCTGTGGCTGGATGAGAAAAATCTCTCTTATTTCCCACACTGCAGCCTCCATCGTGAGTTCTTGCTTGCTGCTGACTCAAGG